>NC_141761.1:96488369-96711108 GCF_982258835.1 Parasteatoda tepidariorum
ACGAGTGCCTTTAAATCTTTTAATTAGAAAATAATATTTTTAATAATTTCCAATAAGATGAAATGTCTTTTAATTACTGGTATATCTCTTAAAATGCAATCCATGTAATGCAAGAAAGTATATTTGAAACTTCATTCCGTAAGAAGGCCAAACTAAACACACAAGTGAAATTGTAAAGAAAAAATTAAATTTTAAAACGTAAAAAAAATTTGAGAGTAAAATAAAAGTTAATTTAAAAAATATTTAGAATTTTTAAAAAAATGGAAGGGAAAAAATGCTTAAATTTAAAGAGAAAAAAATTTAACTAAATTAGTTCAAAAATTTTCTTAAAAAAAAGTTCACATAGCACACTAAGTTACAGAAATAAAAATAAAATCTAATTAAAGTCAGAAAAATTAGTTTAAACCTTAAAAAAAAGATATTAAAAGAAAATACAACAATTTCAAACTCAAAAAAAAAGAAGAAAATGAGAAATAAAGACAGCATAATTATTAAATAAATGACTTAAAAAAAATTTTTTAAAGCATTTTTCCACAATTTTAAAGTCTGAAATTGATTAATTTTTTCATTCAAAAACTTATATTTCATAATGTTTCCCCATCACAATTTATATTTATATTTCTAATTCCATACAAGTTTTGGTTTCAAACAGTTTTGCGTATTTATAAATATTAGTGATTACAATATTCAAAATAGACTCCTTTCACATCTATTTTTATAATTTATGCAATTAATTCAAATACCAAATTTAATTTGTCAATTCAGTCAAATTTAATTTGTGATTAAAATCAAATTAATTAATAATTAAAATTTTTTAAATTTCTTATTAATTAAAGTAATACGAAAATACAAAATACGTTTGAAGTAAGCGTTCAAACAATTACTTTTATCATTTTTTTCGTGTGTTACAGTTAAATTATCAATTAACTTACAGTTAAGTTATTATCAAGCTTGGAAGCTACAAGTTTTATACTTCTTTAAATCTTATTTTAAGAAACCTAACTCTTTATAATATAACTTATAATTTTTTTTAAATACTAATAAACTGTAAAACTATATAGCATAGTTAAAAGAAGTAAATAATCTATATTATATATAGTACTATATATTATGATCACTATATATAAAGTACTAAAAAACGCACGTTGTACAGTGGGTCAATAAAATAAAAATAAATAAAAAAATAAAAAACGGACCACCTTGAATAACTTTTGATCTATTGATCCAATCTTCATGTTTTAGAACTCATTCGTAACGGTTTGAGGGGGTGACTTCAAATATGATAATTATTTAGAGCAGACGATATTTTAAGTTACGAAATAAGACACAAAAACGTACTTTCTCTGAATAAACATACCTTTCTTTTAACGTATTCGGATTTCTGACCACTTAATTATAGGGAGTAACCGCAATCTGGGAAACCTGGTTCAAATAGTTTGGTCAAGAGTGCGGTCCAAAGTTTTGACCCCCTAATGTTAATTTTACTTTTTGCCTATTTCGCCATATCTCGAAAAATTTTAAAGCAAATTGAAATTTCTGTTACTTAAAAATAATTCCATGCAAACAATAAATTTTAGTAAATATTTATTATTATTTTATTTAATAACAGTTGAAAAAATTTTGAATTGAAATGCATACAAATTTTACGTCCTTTTAAAGTATCTAATTTTACATGGCAAATTACATTTGAGCGAAATCGGCTGAATAGTTCCTGAGAAATCGAATTTGAAAAAAGTTGCATATTTAAAACTCGATTTCTTCGCAACTATTCAAAAAAAATATCGTTCAAATGTTGTATTCTGCCATGCAAACTTAGATACTTTAAAGTGATGAAAAAAATTGTGTACCTCACTATTCAAAATTTTTCGACTATTATTAAATAAAATAATAAAAAATAATAAATATTGACTGAAATTTATTTTTTGCATGAAATTATCTTTGGAATAAACGACTTTTTTTTGTGCATTGTACATTGTTGAATAAATTCTGTAGGGATTTTTTTAACTATAAAAGAAATTAGGACAACAATATAACGAAAAACTATTTAACAGAATTACTGCTGATTGTCTTCTAAATCAACTAAAAAAAAATTATTTAGTTGCAAAAAAAAACCGAAGAAAATGAAAATTTAAATTAAATCTTATTTAAATAAAAGATTATGGAAAGATTTATGTTTTTATTTTATTAATTGCCATAGCCTTCAGTATGCTTTGTAGTATTGCTCTAACTACGTTTTCCACATTAGAGATATAATAGAGATGTCGAAGTTATTTACTTCAAAAGAAATTGTTCATTGTGTACAATTCTAAATCGATTTTACCCTGAGACATATTTTAAATTTTATTTGAGTTTAATAGCATAGGAGTTAAATAGTCTACAATGCACTTATGGGCAGGGCACAAAATCGACTACTGTTGAAGTCCCTAAAAGCAATAGCCATAAATCGGCAGCCTTTTCTCCAAAAAGAATCCGATTGAAAGCTATAAATTTGCAAACTCTTTCAACTATTGAAATAAATTACCAGTACCCCATGAGTCACGTGTTACTCTTTTGTTATGGAACTTTTATTCGAAAATTGATTAGAAAGTTTATGAATCGGAATAGTGCCTACTAGCTATTTTATTCCTTGATTGAAATAAGCCTGTCCTCGCCCATAAAGAAGTCAGAATAGTATGAAATTAGTGCCGAATTTTAGTTATGATGTTCTATTTATTTATTTTGAAAGTGTTATTTTTTTAATGTGTTTTTTTTTTCAGTACTTAGTGAAATCAGAATAATACGAAATTAGTTCTAAGTTTTGTTACGATGTTTTATTTAATTATTTTGAAAGAGTTTTGTTTTTAATCAGTTTAATTTCTGTATGCAAATAAATCAAAATAGTATAGAATTAGTGCTGAGTTTTGTTACAATGTTCTATTCAGTTACCTAAAAAAAAAATTTAAGTCAGTTCTTTCCATACGTTATAAAGTTAGAATAGTATGTAATTAGTGCTGAGTTTTGTTACGATGTTCTATTTAGTTATTTAGAAAGAGTTTTGTCTTTAGTCAGTTTAATTTCTGTAAGAGCAATTAAATCAAAATATTATAAAATTAATGCTGAGTTTTGTCACAATGTCCTATTCAGTTAATTAAGAAAGTTTTTTTAAGTCAGTTTTTTTCATACGTTAAGAAATCAGAATAGTTTGAAATTAGTGCAGAGATTTGTTACGATATTCAATTTAGTAATTTTGAAAGAGTTGTTTTTTTAATCAGACACTTCAATAAAACACTTTCAATGTTTAACAATCCTTCAAATTTCACAAGAAATACTAGTAAGATAATTTTGCAGTTTTAGAGGTAATTAGTTCATGCGATTTTTCATATTTAGCAATAAATTTAAAACTTTGAGGGACAAACGGAATTACGAAAGTAAGTATTTTTGAACACCATTTGCCAGAAAATCAAGCAATAACTTGTAACTTGTACCGAATACTTTGGTTGTTATTTAAAATAACAGTATAAAATTTCATAAATCTAATTCGAATATTTATGAAGTAATGGGCATTTTTATAAAAAAAAATTACTTTTTTTGTCTTTAATTTGAACGTTTTAAAAATTTGAAGAGTTTCAAGCAATTTTCTAAGTAGTTTTTATATTTCTTTTTTTATAAGAATAAAAGACCTCGAAATGATAAGGGGTTTTCCCCAAATTTAATTTTGTATCATAAGACAATATTTAATAACAAATGATAATACCTTACTACAATGGTCCGGACATCAAACTGTGATGGTATGAGGAAAGAAAACAGGTGAAAGAAAACTTTCTTTTATGGGGGATGATCCCCCACAATGCTGGTGTCTTTTTTTAACAAATCTTGCTTAATTGTACGAAATGAAATTTGTGAAAAAAACCCTTATCAATTTAAGCTTTTTAAAAGAAGCACAAAAACTGCTTAGAAAATTGCTTGAAACTCTTTAAATTCTTAAGGTATTCAAATCAAACTTTTTTCATTAGTTGCCGAATACGATTAAAAAAATTTTACCTCACATGCGCAGCATAAAGAAACTACTTTAATCTTACACAATTTTAACGAATTTTTTTCAAATTTTAAAACAATAATTTTGTAGTTATTCTTTAATCGCTCAAAAAATTTTATTTAATTGGATTGAATATTTTTAAAGTTATAGCAAAAAAATGTAAGATATAAAAATTTGTTTTTTATAATGTTTATGTTTCAGCAAAAACAGTTACATTAATATCTATAACAAATTACTGAAACAATGGCAAATGTGAATAAAAACTATGACAAATTACTGAAACGATTAATTGCTTGAATAATTAATTTTGGCTATTTAAGATATCAATATTATTTAATGTAACTATTCAGTTTATATTATAGATAATAACTACGAGTTCTTTAAGTGTTTCCTTCTATATATTGATTTCAAGTTTTTAATATCATGATTTATGTAGATTTTAAAGCTTAAGGGAAACTAAAGTGGTCGCCAATAATTGTCAGATATTAACTTGTGAAAGATTTCTTGTTTCTCAATATTTGTTGTTAATGCTTATAAGTACCTGAACAGTATTTATAAATCAGGATAATATATTCCCTCATAAGTAAACTAATTATAATTTGCAAAAATACGAATTTTTTGTTTAAATCAGTTATTAATTTCGCTTCAATCAATCTCTTTAAGCGTTTAATTAGGATCAATATTTAGTACAGTTACTAGAACAATTTTTCGAATGCATGTTAGTTTTGGTAGGTGCAATTTTTAAACATATTTAACTTCAGAATGGATTTTTATGCTTATTTATGCATAAAAAAAAATTAAGTATGTGCAGGGGACGACTTAACCTAGTTAGGGCCTGGGGCAGAAACCTCTTTGGGGTTGATTGAAATTGACTAGAACCTTAAATAGCTATAAGGCACCCCTCCCCCCTCCAATGGTCAGACGAAATATCGTTTTGTCTATTTTATTGATTTTCTGCCGATTCTATATCCATCATGCCGAAAGCAATTTTCTGATTGTTAACTTAGTCATTAGTGTTTACTCAGTCATTTTTGTAAACATATCGCATTTTGCGATGTGTAAAAATACAGGTTTTGATTGGCCAAATTTGTCCAATAGCGAAAATTTAGCTGAATTCCGCACTAGAAAGCCATGGATTTACGAAATATAGATTTTTGTATTCAGACGATAGATTAATTTTACATTGTATGATGTAAAATTAATTATTTTGTTTTTGTTTTGTAAAATTAATTATTTTGTTTTAAAAAAAAATTGAATAAAGAAGGAAACCTAAAATAAATTTTCAATTCGATTTGGGGGGCCCCTCTGATGGGGGGCCAGGGCAACTGCCCCGTATGCCCTAGTCAGGCTCTGAATATGTGAACTTTTTAATAGCTATAATTTGATTATGCAAGGCAATCAGTAGTCAGAATTTAATAGTTAAGCATTGTTAGAAATATCTGGGGAAAACGGTTAAATAACAACTTATTTAATTGTTATTTTATCATATTTAAACAAAACAGTCAAATAACCATAAATAAGACGGTATTCAAACATTTAACTGTGAGAAAAAAGTTTATTAACTGCTTTCACCTAATACGGGTTAAACAAACAGAATTTTATCGCACCAACTAGGCCAATCTAATGAAGCCACTTAACTCCTTGCAGATGGCCACATATTATAGCCGAGAGGATTCATCTCATTACCAACAGAATGGGTGTTCGGGTCCAAGCGTTGACACCACAATATTTCCAATATAGAAGAGTTTCCTGTTTCATGCACTACCCAATTTGTGATCATAGGCTATTAGAATATGATACTCTCATTCTCGTATAGATGGCACCACCGTAAAGCTGTTAAACAATAGCCATTTTAACGCGAAATTTCATTTTTACGGTTTTGAAACCATGCTAATTGTAAATGGTTAGAAAACTGTATAGTTTGTAATCATGGATTTTTAGGCATACTAGTTATAAACGATTTCAAAACCGTAAAGGTAAAAAAAGTGCTTTGCTTTAAACTTTACGGTTAATTGGATGGTCAGACTGCTACCGGTTATTTTACCTTGATTTTAAAATGAAAATTCAAGCAGTGAAGAAATAAACAGATTGTATAAATGGAAATTTTACCTATTTATAATTATTTAATATTTATAATAGATTAAGATTTTCTATTTCAAAATTTTGGTTTTTTGACAGCAATTTAAAAAAAAGGGGGGGATTTAATGTCAAAATTTTTTAGGAACATAACAGATTGATCACTTGTAATTTTATATGTACTTTTATTTACAATTACTACTTATTTATGCAAATGAATATTTTTTACACCCAAATGCTAGGTTTTTGATAATTGCCAAAAACAATATCAAAAATTGCTCTTTGATACGACGGTTAAAACCATGGTTAACACCGGATAAAATGAATGAAAACCATCTGGTAATAAAACGTATCTTGCAATTGACATACATTGTTATAATCATGTATTCAAATGAAAGTAGTTCTTCTCGATTCCTGTATTGCTGAAATGTCAATTTCTAATTCTTATCAATGAAATTTAATTCCTGCCATAAGCATTAATCCAAAATATGAAATTGAATTAGTTACCATTTCTAACATTCAATTGAATTTTATATTATTTATAATTTAAAAACAATTTTAGGCTTAGATTTTTTTTTCTTCTTTTTTTTGCAAATTTAATATGAATTTGGTCGGGGGGGGGGGGAAATTCTTAAGCAAAAGGGTTGAAATTATAAGAGCCCCGCCCAAGGATTTCTCCGAAGTACACGACCGTCATCAATATCAACACATGTACTTCCTTAAATTCGTATGAATAATGTGTTGAGAGAAAAGAGGGTCAAAAAACCCCGTAACAATTGCATGCAGACAAGCCATTACACCACCCACCAGACGAATTTAGTCCGCTGATTCACTGTGTCTGTAACCGCCGTCGTGTATCGATTACGCCCCGTAGTTCAGGGTCATAGAACTCTTTCAGCGTCCTTGTTCAGGGACTTGATGTGTCTGGCCCGATAAAACTAACAAAAAACGGTTTTTTGGCATTAAAGGGGAATTTAATCGCTTGCCCTTTTCTGGCTAATAGAAAGGAAACTGTCGCCAAAAAAGTTGGCCAGCTAGACTTGCAGGAAATGATTTTTATTTTATTTTTTTGGCTTTGTTATAAAAAAAACTGAGCTAATTGGAATACACTGCTTGCTTTCACTGGCGGCACTAAGCTTTCTGGAGAACTCCCATTAAATATTTAAAGAACCATTTTTCTAAATATCGGAGGTAATGGTGTTCTTTAAAGGAATATCTTCTCCAGTAACGCGCTATTAGCGAAGATCATTTGCTGCTACCCCTACTGCTTGAAATGCTAAAAAATTAATTATTTTATATGAAAAAATATTATCGCTATTAATTAAAAATCCCAGCAGTCATTACTTTTGTAGTTAACTACAACTAAAATACAAATGTAGTTCGCAACTACTACTACTTTTTTTATTTAATGCAGTGACTAGAAACTACTTCACCACCTTGAGGAGACGAACTTATGCTTGAGAACTTATTTCAACTTAAGGAATTAACAAATATTTATTCATGTTTACACGAGCCCTTTTGTTGTTCTAAACCATTTTTTTTTACCAATTGGCTGTTTAAACCTTCAACTTCTTATGTATTTCCCGACTGCGAATATTTTAAATAAAAAAATTCCGGAATATTATCAAATATTTGTTTAATGCTCTATTATTTTTTTTTAAAAAATTAAATTTATCGAAAAATACAGAGAAAATATGCTCCTTTTCATTGAAATAAAACCGATGTTTCATGAGAGTACATTCGCATTTGAAATTGTGGCAAATGTATTAAATTAGCTATTATTGGTAATGGCTAGTTTAAAAATTAATGATGTGTAATTCTCATTAACGCTCGGCCCATTGCGTCCGTTAACAGACCCGCGAAGATTTGTACCAATTAGATTCGATTTTTTACGTTTGAAGTTAATATATTTACTGTATAAATTTTAAAGGTAGTTGCAAGGAATCACTACAAACTACTGATTTTTGTATTGCATTACTCACTTACGTTACTTTAAAAATAAATAAACACTACACTACAAATTGCGAATAAAAGTTGCGATTACTGTAGTTTCGCAACTTTCGACCATTGCAAAATCCAATAACAATCTTCAGCCCCAAATTCATGTTAGTTAGACGACACGCTAGCTAGACGGACAATTTTGGGAGGACGGACTCTAAATTCAACTCCAGCTCGATATTAAAATTTTCATCGAACATTCGGGGAACATTAAGTAAATAATAATTTTAAATTAAGTATGCATGATTAGAGTAGATTTTATTAAAAACTACAATTCATCTTACAACCTAATATTTTACAACATAAGTTTACAAGATATAAAAATTGTATTAACAAATTTTAAGAAACGGAAATAAGTGTTAATATCTCTCGCAAATTTATAAACATTTAATTACAAATATATTCTTTTGGAGATATTCAGATCTTGGGAAACTATTACAAATGCTGCACTTACATATCTTACCAATTGGGCACTTGTAACTCAAGAAGAAGTGAAGTGATTAACAATGTGATTTAAATCAGATTTAATTGGATACCTGTAAGCGACGTCACGCGTGTGTCCAACCTGATTGGTTTCTGAATCGACAATGATTACGATGGCATCGCCAGAAGCAATTATCTTTTTAAATGAGCTCGCAAAATAAATTTATTTATTGGAATTTCTGATTTTTTTTCACTAACTTAAAAAAGTTGAAATGTTATAAATTTATACCAAGTCATAAGTTATAATTTAAACAATTATCATAATCAGAATTTGAGTAACTTTATTATTGACATAGACATACTGATTAAAAAAATTTGTCTAAAGAATTATCAGGACCTAACTTTAACCAACTGGAGTCAGAGACGAGTAATTATTTAGCAACTCCGAAGTCTGCAAAATTTTCTGCGACAGTATAGACCTGGGGATAAGACAAACCATGAATCATAAGCGTCAAGTCATATTACCAATCATATTTTACTATTTATATTTATTCCTCGAAGAAAATGTAAGATACTATTTTTGTCTGGATAAAGCAAGTTCATATTCCAAAATTAAAAATACCAAATGAAAACGATATAGTTAAAGTCCATTAAAACTAAGTATAGCAGGAATCCATTTTAAGAAACTAGCATCCATTTCAGTAAAACGTGACTTTGAATCCCAAAATAAAAATTAACTTCAGTTGACACAAAGAGAAGATGATGGAAAAAGTTATCGTTTTATATTCTTTTTTAATATCCTACTATATATAAATCTAATGATGGTGTCGCAGTTTTCCATTCTTTTTTATTGGCTGGAAAATCACATGGTAGGATCCAGTTTTCCCACATTAATTTTCATATTGGTTTGGTTGTCATCAGCATAAAATTGATATAAGTCATAAAGTTATTGTTTGCCTGTAAATATTTTTGTGTCCCTAATTTAAAATTACATGTACTTTAATTATTACGTTTTTGATTTTGTTTGATTTCTAAATTAAGAGTATGGGAGGATTGTTTTTATTATTATTTTTATTAGAATAATTAAATTCTACGCTACATTTTAAGATGAAGTTATTTAAAATGGTTTCTGATCTTATTAACCTTTTTACAATTATTATTTTTTCGTGCAAATTACATTAATATACTTTTATGAATGAGATTCGTCAGGTGATGTAGAAATTAACTTTCAGCTTTAAAATTGTATTTAAAATACATCCGACCGTTTGATAAGCAAAAATATTAAATTACAGCTGTGAACATACCAAATTTGTTATAACAATATACTTTTAATTTTAAATGTTATTTCAAGAACTGCTTACGTAGAAAAATGATTTATATTCACTTATAGAGCTTAATACTATCTTAAAAGAAGTATTTGAACGTGGGAAATGAAAGCACAAGTGAAATGGAAGCACAAAACCGTATATTTTTGTATTTACGGTTTTATGACCATAATAGTTGTAAACTGTTTCAAAACTGTTATGGAAAAAAATGCACTTAACCGTATACTTTGCGGTTAATCTGATGGACAGACTGTTATCGATTATTTCACAATAGTTTTATAATGAAAATTCTAATACTGTGTTAGTGCAATTCAATACTCAGTGGCAGACTGGCTCAGTTGTCAGAGTGCCTGATGACAATTCAGCTTTCTTGAATTGTGATCTTGTTTAAATAAAAAAATTCTGAGTGAATCAAAACCCGAATCCTTTGGTTGCTCGTATGTCCTTCAGTGACAACCGCAAATTAGGCCTATTCCGCAACTCCTGGTATATTAATATTTCCTGTTTATATTTTATCAAGTAAATTAGAATCATCTTTAAATAGCAATTAATCCATCAAAATGTAGCCATATGTAAAACTTCTAAATACAATTTTTTTTTTCAAACGATATTTAATCTTCTTTAGAACGAGTCAAGAACTAAATAAAATAAAACAATCGTCATGGAACTTTTTTTCTCCTGACATAAGTCGGAACACAATATCTTCGACTAAATGTCGGCGCCAACATCTTAACTAAAGTAGGTGTCGGCGTGCCACACAGCGGCTGGCAATTTGAAAAACTAAGCAGCTTTCTAAATCTGTTCCAACTTGTACACCAGAAAAAAAATGTCTCGGTTTAAAAGAGGAAGTAAGGAATAAAAAAAAGTGTTCTAAGGTCCTCCGCATTATCCCCGTTTAGAAACTTAATGTTTATTTACAGGTCCCTCGTTTTTATTTAATTTGGAACAAACCACGGAAGGTTGTGACTGTTCCAGGCCTTTGTTGGCAAATAGTCGAATCGTCTGCGGGTAGGTTAAAGTTTCCGACTTCTGGTTCATGTTCTAGATGCTGATTCAGTTATTCCGGATTCATGGCGCCCGCTGTGCGAGACTCTTTGATCATCGCAGCAGTGGTTTTAAAATGGGATCAATATGTTCGGCCTTTAAACAATTTAAAACATGGGAATTGTTACTAGTTCTGAGAGCTATGAATATAGGTCATTCTAGAAAAGTACTAAATGATTTAAATAAAGAAGATCATTTCGTGATTTTTTTTACTTACTGCCATATTAATATGCAATAATTTCTTATCAATCATTACCTTATTATTATTCATGAGAATATAGTATTCATGTCGTAGGCTGACTGATAATCCGGCTCTTTGAAGAAGCCGCCGTCATTTTAAAATGCGTCAGGCTATTCTCAGGTTTATTCTCAATATTTAAAATTATATTTTTCTCTATATATTATACATTATTCTCTATATATTATACATTATTCCCTATATATTATACATTATTCTCAATACATTAAACATTATTCTCTACATACATTATTCTTAATATATTACATATTATGTAAATCAATTTATTATATATTGTTTTCAATATATTATATATTGCTCTCATATATTGTTCTCAATATATTATATATTATTCTCGACACATCATATATTGTTCTCAATACATTATTTATCATTCTCAATACTTAAAAATTTGACATAGATTTACTAGTAAGCATAAGACATTTTCTTATGTTAACAAAAGTATAAAATCTTAATCACGCGTTGCGAATGAACAGTCTAAATCACTGTCGGAACTAGAAAACGTGCAAACAAGAGTCTCAAACGGCAATTATTCTTTTTAAATTTTACACTACGAAAACAATAAAGAAGATATCGTATGTACCTATTTTCGTATGTAAGTTTCTTCTAATTAATTCCAAAAAGTACAACGCACTTTTCTACAAAGGGCAATCAATCCATACACCTTAAATGCAAATGGGTAAAATTTCTAGTTTCATGCTAATGCAATGCACATCAGATTTACTCTTTTACACTTATTAAACTTACCATTTTACACACCGAAACCAATATATTTTACCATAAATATTTTTTACGTTATTCAAAGTAAAAATTTTAATTTTGTCGTTTGATGGGCCACTTTAACAAAACAAATTAAAGTACGAAAAAACTTGAACAGTAAATTAAAAATGTTTTGAATCTAAATATTTTTTTACAACAATCATTCAGTATAGTTCCATGCATTTTGGATAAGAACCATTAGAAGGTACACTCAAGAAATTGCTTATATAATTTCGCACCAAGAAGCCAAATTGTTGAGAGCACACCTCTTCTTTGCGAAAGCCTTTCTGTAGAATGGGTCCTGCAATGGTGCAAATGCAAGTCCATTTTTGAGTTTTTTAATGTGAACGTAATTGCAATTTTTCCGTTGGAAGTTATATCTTAAAAATCAATTGTACTTTCTTGTCTTGTTTCAATTAGGAATAGCAAATTAAAGTAAAATTTTTCACAGGAAATAAATTTGAAAAAAAAAATTCTCATATTATAATAAGTCTTTAATTAAGTTGTATTAAGAACTATTTTCTTATTTTTAATCAGATATTTTTCTTCGTACATATTTTACTAATAGGAACATAAAATAGTTCCAAATTGAAGAAAATATTAATAACAGGTGCTAGTTAATTAATCCTCACTAATGCTGTTCGAAATTTCACAGAAATGCATTTATTCCATTGCCATTTGAGACAAGGAAAATTGTGTAGTTCCTTTGTATGTTCTAAACATTCTATGAAAATTTTACAATTGTTAAGAAGTTGGGAAATCGAAAAAGGAGGAAGCAGCGTTATGAAACAAAACATCTACTTCCTTGTCCCATCATCCCCCCTTCAATTTTCATCCCTCCCCCTTTTATCAACTACTGAAAGAAAAGAAATCGTTTGCGAATATGGGTCACGGTATTAATCCATTTTTTTCCCTACTTCCTTTCTCAAATCAGTTCTTTTTACCAAAAACAAACGGTTTTCTTTCTTATCTTCATGATTATAAAACGACTTCAACTTTCACTTTTTCTCTAAGTATAGAAATAGAACATTTTAATTGATTCTTGAAGAAATGTTTATGCTTAAAATAACTGATGCAAATGTTAATAAAATGTTATTTAAACAAAAATTCAATTAATTTGAGTGTGTTTTTTTTTCTTCGTTCATTGCTATTTTTAAATTTCTAAAACTCTTGCTATTCATTCGAATTGTTGATGATGTTATTCAAGATTTTATATATTATTGTTATTATTTCATTATATATTACTGTTTTATGTTTAAATATATAAAATTGCAATTGTTTTATAATGTATTACTGTTTTTTTTAATACTCTATAATTGTTATTGTTCAGTTATAAGTTAGTGTTTTTGCTTTATATGTTTTTCTCCGCATGTAAAAAATGAAATTTATCGCACTTAGCATTACTTTGTAAAACGCATGTAGAATGTAAAGTATCGAAATCGAAGACAGTAAATGTATCGAAAAAACAATTATAAATGTCGAGATTTGTCGTATTAAAAAGTACTTACCTTTCTTTAATTTGTTTTATCACTTTTATAGTTTTTGATTAGTTAAAATTAATGAATGAGAACAAAATTGCGTATCATTTCTATTTTCATAATTTGTAATTCCTTTTAAAATAAAAATTAAATATTTCGGGAAAATAGGAGGATGAATTTATAAAAGCTAGAGGCAACAATAGAAAAGGGTAAAAGCAATGAATTCGATTTTGCAGACACACTGTAAAATTCTAGAAATGGCGGGAAAACCCTGTTTGGCAATTTGCCAACTCTACACTTTCACGTGGATATCGTAAAATGAGTGTGAGAGGACTTTCCATTTTTGGAATTCTGCCAAATCATCGACAGTTAAACAGAATAGAACCATTAACCGCTTCCGATTCTTCCATGTTACAGAAACGTTTATTAATATTATCAAAAATTAAAATACATCACGAATTCAAAGCTGTTATATGCCTGCATTGTTTGTGGTTTTGCTTTTCAAATAGTTATTGAACATTTTTAAAACGATTTTTTATAGTTTTAACAAACATCGTGAAAAGTTGCGAAAAAAAGAACGCTATTTCTTAAAAATGTCTTTAAATTATTGATTTGTATTAATACTTAGTAGCACATTTCATAAGAGTATCTAAAACATAAATTTATGCAATTTTTAAAAAATATTCTTAAGTTTGCAAGGAAATTTAAAAAGAAAATTTGCACCGAATTTTAAAAATAACTTTAAGCATTGATTAAATAATTCAAAAAAACTCTTTTTAGCTGCTTGTTCTGAATTCAAAACACATTTGTTCAATATAAGAAATTAAATATAAATTTGGTTATACTTTTTCCTACCAACTTCAATTCCCTAAGACCGCTTGAATACTGCGGAACAATATTAATGCAATATTAATTCACATATTTTACATAAAATGCGCACATTTATAACAATATGAATAATTTTCATATTGTTTTATCGACATACTCCTTATATTAATATTATTATTATCTTTGCAAAACTATATCTATAGTGCAATTTGTAATATTTTTCAGCTAGAAAATGTCATGTATTGCGCTATTTGTTTTTCCGAAATATTACGAAATATGTATAAATATGCACATTTATGGGAAGAATTTGCAAATTATTTTGTACATATAGTCTTCCTATTATTATTATAAGCATTTCAGAAAAATGTCCATAGGGCAATTAGTAATATTTATCAGCTAGAAAATAAAAAAAAAATTTTTAAAAAATTCCCTATTCGTTTTACATCATTTTCCCGCAATGTTACTAAACATGTTTTGTAACTAAATATGCGCATTTATAAGAAGATTTGCATATTATTTTATCCACATATTCTTCATACTATTATTATCTTTTTTTTTCGAAATTACATTCAGAGCGTAATTTGTACTAATTTTCATCAAAAGAAAATGTGTGCGTTTTTCCTTTGAAACTGTTTTTCCAAAATTTCGCTAAGCATATTTAGTATAAAATTACTTTGCTCAAAATACAAAAAAAAAAAAAAAAAAATACTTTAATAATTTAATTTTAAAACATTCACTGATTATTAAAAGCCAGTTTACTATTCGAAAATACGCGAGTTCATGATGCATTAATTTAAAAAACCGCTTGTCCAATTCTTTTTGCTCGTTACGTGAGGCATACTTGAAAAATAATCAATATTTGATACAAAATTAATATTAAAAAAAATATATATCAATCGATATTAACCTCCCCCCCCCTTTTTTTTTTTTCCTTCCAGAGGAGTAATAAAGTGAAAGGGTTGAAGGACACACCCCATGAAGATTCAACAATAACGAAACCATCCGTTTGCAATAAAAGGAGCCTCCCCCACACATCACCTCTCTAGAAACTTGGCGCTCTGCCAAATGGCCATCGACAGTGACAGGTAGGCTAGAGAAGTCGACCCCGAGAATACGTCACGTGGTTTTCAGAGATCAATGGATGCGGAGGATGAAAGTCGTCTGCGAAGGACGAGAAGGAGAGACTACTCATCTCCTCTCTACACTCCTCTCTATTCGTTCGCAGAAGGTTTGTTGACAGGAGTTTAATCAAAGAGAACCTTTAGAGCGAGGCAGACGATTTTACGTCTGCTTCTGAAATAAGTATACTGGCTGTTGACCCACCCACATACATAGAATAATTATCGCTTGGTGACAAATGATACTGTTTTTTGATGTTCTATGTTGTTACTTTGTCGAACTTTTTTAGGAATTCTTCTTTTGAAAAATAATTTCCAGTTAATAATCTAATTAAAACAAAATATTCCTGGGTGTTAGTAAAAGAATACATTAAACGATTAAAACATATATTAAAAAGTAATAGATTTTTGTGCAATTAGAACAATATATTTATTACTATAATTTTAAAAAGAAAAATGCATTAGTAGTATAATTGAATTCAGCATGTTTCTGCACTTTGATAGAAAAGCATAAATAATGATAACAAATTACAACATGCTGCAAACAAAGTTTGCTTCTTAAAAAAAAAAAAAAAATGGAATGACTAAGATGCTTAAAACAAATGGCGAAATTAGCTCATAACTCCCCAAAAAATTATCTAGTTTCAAAAACAAATAAATAAAAACCTTAGGATAAAGCATTTAAAATAGCATCCGAAGTACACTAAAAACAAAAATAGAAAAGAAAAGGAAAGGAACAAACAAAATGTTCATAGTTTTTTGCTATTTTGAAGACTCACTGTAGTTTTAAAGGTATTGAAAGCCAGAATGTGAGTTGGCTATTAATAAATGTAATCAGTTTAAGTAAAAATTTATATGATTCATGCTTAAGCATGTTCCACGATCATCATGTACACTTTTTTTCCCTCACAATACTCGTCTCACCAGATATTTTTTTAATAGGAAATGGTTAAATCATGACTACTCGATTCAAGCCTTCAAATTCAATTAATTAAACTGAAAAAGATTTTAATCTTTCAAAGTGACACGTTTCAATTTTCGAATTGATAATTTGTTTCAAATTTAATTAATTCAATCAAAACCATTTTCCAGAAGATTAGTTTTTTATTTTCATCTTCCAAAGTGACATGTCACTCTCAATTCCGACATGCAGAGAACATTGGCACTAAATAGTGCAATATCCTAAAAGCCTCTTTAACTTATCCGGTATTGCAATAATCTCCTGAAAGTCTGGAAATAATTTTGCTACAAAATTATTGTAAACAAAATTGCTGAATTGATGAAAAGTTCAATTGTCGGATTGATAATTTGTTTCAAATTCAATTAATTCAATCAAAACCATTTTCCAGAAGATTAGTTTTTTATTTTCATCTTCCAAAGTGACATGTCACTCTCAATTCCGACATGCAGAGAACATTGGCACTAAATAGTGCAATATCCTAAAAGCCTCTTTAACTTATCCGGTATTGCAATAATCTCCTGAACGTCTGGGAATAATTTTGCTACAAAATATTTTAAACAAAATTGCTCAATTGCTGAAAAGTTCAATTGTCGAATTGATAATTTGTTTCAAATTCAATTAATTCAATCGAAGCCATTTTCCAGAAGATTAGCTTTTTTATTTTCATCTTCCAAAGTGACACGTCACTGTCAATTCGGACATAGCACAGAGAACATTGGCACTAAATATTGCATTATCCTAAAAGCTAATTTACTTTACTGGTATTGCAATAATCTACAAAAAGTCTAGAGTGTTTGAACAAAAGAAAAAAGTTGGAAACGTGGCCACTATCACTAATCAAGTTGAAGGACGATCATCAAAGAGTACATCAACCTCAACTGTGCCCACAGATCAACAACTCAGCACAGCAGGTGAAAAACATTCCTTTTAATTAAAACGGGAGATATTTAATCCAAGATTGTTTGTCCAACAGGCATTAGTATTCATCAGGGCCTGGTAATTAACCGCGAATGTCTTCGCCCGATTAACTTATACAAACCACATGTCTCTTAAGACAATGAATTGAAGACAGTTGCGAAACTTTCCTTTCCTTTTACGGTAAATCTTAAGCGAGGAACGTCATGAAATTATTCAAATATGCTGATTAATTCATCAAAAAGCAGCACGAATGCAGGTGAGATTTAGGTGAACTTGAAATAGAAAGTAATTATGTCGAAATAACTATTCATGTGGTTTAATAGCAGATTTCTATTGTTAATCTGTAGGCAAAAATCGTTCGCATTTTCAAATCGCTCAAAAGAACACTTTTTAAGAACGATTTTGGTGAAAAACATTACGATATCTACTATGTGTAGGTAATAATGAAATTGATAGTTATCAATTTTTGGGGTGGTTACATTCCTGAAACAGTTGAAATCTGTCAAGTTGACTACCATTATTGAAAATCGAATTTATTCTATGTAACAAAAAGGAGCAAAACCTGTGTGACCTGACCACCTATCTATCGTGTAAGTTGACCAGTAAATAAATCTCCTTGTCTAGGAGTGCCATTAAATGCTAAGTTAATCTCTTAAGTTGACTGAAAAAATTGAAAAAAAATTCATCACTAAATTTTCATGGAGTTTAGAAAAGCATTAAAAATTAACATAAACTTGAATGGGAGTTGATCATTTGCACTGAATAGATTCTTAAGCACAACAAAATACAATTTCGCTTGTAGAATTATAAAACACATCTCCAAGATTAATAAACGAATTACAGAAAGCCACCAGATGACCCCGATAGTACGTCACAATGACGAGAGTGAAAGAGAGGTATATATTAGAAATGTTGGCAAATAATCAAATTTATTTATTAAAATTAAAGTGTTCTGTTAGCCTCTCAATGGCATAACTGAACAGTTATGACACAGAATACACAGGAGAATAATTTCTTACTTGGTAGAATTATGGAATGTGGTCGTACTCAGATGGAAGTATCCGACAAACTTGGAATTGTGTTATCTCTAGGCTTTAGCAACGATTCCAATATAATGGAAATGTTTGTAGACGTTGCAGTACAAGTCACCCCGAGTTATAATGCCGAATAAAGACTAGTATTTGTCAGAAACTGCCAAAAGAAGAAGACGAAGGACAGCATTCTACCTACCTCTTCAACCATCTGTAGCCGCCACTGGTACCACAATTTCGAGGCAAACCGTGTACAGATGTTTGGGAAATATTGGCCTTTATGCTAGCAGGCCTGTCCCGCTCAGTATCGTCAGGGATTAGCCTGGAATAGAGAATATGCAATGTGGACATCGTCACAGAACTTTTGTGCGATGTTTTCGGGCGAATCCAGGTTTATCTTGAAGTCTGGTGCACGTCGGATTTTCATATGGAGAACACTAGGCACTCGTTATCACAAAGACAAATTCATTGAAGGACACCGTTACGGACGGTGATACAGGATTGTTGGTTTGGGTTGAAATTAAGTTCCAGAACAGATTTGCATGCTCTAATCAGAACCATGACAGGCCAAATTTATCGGGACATCATTCTGGAACAACATTTACGTTTGTTTAGGAGTGCTCCATAGTTGACAGCTATACTAAGTTGATAATTAAAGCAAAGTATTACAAGCAGTCAACTTACATAGTATGCTAAATTTAATGGGAATTCACCCTGAATAACTTTTGATCTGATGATCAGGTTTTTACGTACTAGGACTCAATCTTGATGGTTCGACGGGAGGGGACGTAAAATAGGCTAGTTAGTGCAGACAACGTACCTCATGAACCTCTCTACCCCTTTTGAATAAACATACCTCATTTTCGGATTTGAATAAACATTACCTCATTTTGAAAAAGTCAGATATCTTAGTCCGAGTACGTGAAAATTCGACCATTTGATCAAAAGTTATTTAGAATGTTTCAAGTTTTTTCTCCCGAAATGGGTACTATCGTTCTTGGATGTTAAAGTTTCAGAGACCTCCTTAAAAATAAATCCTCAGTCGCAATTGATTCAGACGCTGTGGTTTCCTCAATGACTTCGAGAAATCTTTGAACCTTGTTCCTTTAGCACACTTTCGGTTTTCAAAGGCTGTGGAGTTTAAACATCAACATACTATTAATTCAAATCACATGCACACTTTCGGTTTCAGATTTGAAACTTTGATATAAAGAAACAATTGAATTAAAAGTCCATCACTATATTGTCCCAAACATTAAACTTGAGTTGAAATTTGAAAAATATACTTGCTGATAAAAAAAAAATTCCATCTCTATTAATTTTGGTAATATCGAGCACATAACACCCACGACATTATCTTAATGTTATAAATAATATCATATATTTAATGTTTATTGTAAGGCATGATATCCACGAAATCGTGAGAATACTTTTTAAACTATCTTTACAGCGATCTTAAAACATTATTGATGTTTCACGATATATTTATGATGTTTCCCCCTGCTCTAGTATACATATCGATGCTGTACCTGTGATTTGCAGATGAAATTTTGTCTCATTAGAAGAAAGAATAAAAACCTTAAATAGTGCATATAAGAAAATGGATTAAAAATAAATAGATACAAATGATTGTTAAGTAAATATTTTAAAATAACGAAACGAAAAATAACTATAAAAGAAAAAAAAGTTATACTGAAACGGAAATGGAATTCGAAAATTATTCGAGAGAGAAATTGTACTCTAATTCCTCGCGTGCCACAAATGAAAATAATTATGGCAAGGTAAGCAGAAGATCTACTCCGTTTAAGATGGTGTTAGAAGATAAAGATATGATTCATTTTAGTAAACGGAAATCTAGAATCGTCTGCACTATCGGAATTATCGTCTGCACTTGCTACTTGGCGTATGTATCAGAAGATCTACTTTGTCTACGATGATTCTAGAAGGGGGGAAATGGTTCATTTTGGTAAATAGAAACCGAATATTGTCTACCCAGTCGAAACTATCGTTTCCACTTATTAATTAGGGTATTCAAGGTTAGACCCCCCCAAACTATTGAGACTTCAGTTTGCAGTGCATGAAAATCCGATTAAGGGTTATTAAGGTGTTTTGTTTTCCGTTTTTTTCTCTAGCCCTGAACATTTTTCCTTACTTGCAACTGAGGTGTTTTGATTGCTTTTCGTCATAAATGAAAAAGAAAAACATTGCATGGTTTATAGCCGTGGATGCAGGGAAGACAATGGATTACAAATAAATAAAAATAAGAGTGATCGTTTTGTAAATATTATGAGAGAATGAAATGAAAAATAACAATGAAAACTGTAGTATTATTTTTCAAATAGAAAATGTACTCTAAATCCACGTGCGCGACATAAGAAAACAATTGCGTCCAGCAAATAAAAACGTAGTTTCTGTACAAGTTAATTTTCCTTGTTGATGAAACAATCACATTTTATAGACGGTGATAATCAAAGCCCCTACTCCGTCTAAGATAGTTCTAGAAAAGAATGAAAAAATGGTTCATGTTTGTAAACAGAAACCTTACAAAAAATAAGTACCAAAAGGTCGTTAGTGACCTTCTCAATCACGGTATTCAACACGTGTTACATAAAAAAAAAAAAAGATCTTATAGATTTTGTTTACAGTTTTCTGTTAGGTCAAGATTCTATTCTGAAACCGAAACTTTCCTCCTTTTACAGCAACAGCGCCGCCTCGTGAGGATTGATTTTTCAATGTTAAATTTCAAGGACTTGAGAGCTTTTAATTGGGAAATCGTCTGCCAATTAAAACTTTAAACAATTAAAATGTTTTTCTTAAATGTCTTTGTTTTGCTTAGTTTATTATTTCATAGATTTAGTTGGGATATATATGAAATCTTGGTAGTACTACTTGCATGAAAAATTTCCTCGATTTACAAATATTTTTTTTTTGTCTTCGTTTTTTGCCGTTAAAATAATTAGAATTCTAAGAACATTTTTAAAAAATATAAATTACAGGGTCATCATTATTATAAAAAAAATAATATATGGCGCGTGTTACGAATGATTTATAAACTATAATTAAGTGATTTTTATTCTGCGTCATTAAGTATTATTTTATACAAATAAAGTAAACTTACTCCTATTGGGACATAATTTACAGCAAATATTTTGTAATACGTGTACAATATTTTTTTTAAAAAAAGATAAAAATTATTGTTATTTATTGTCGCTGTTCCACTAGATCCCTTCAGGCGGAACTTTAAAAAATGCATCATTTGTAAAATAATTCTTTTTTTAAACAAAGAGATATTAAACTTTTTCTCTTCGTTTTCATTTTCTTGTTTATTAATTGTTATCTAGCAACATACCAACATAATGTATTTTACTATATTGCATGTTTGAATTTTGATAAAAATTCCTCTCTCCGAAAAAAAAAGCATTGCTTTGCTTAAACTAAAATAAAAATTAATAATTTACTGTGCATAAAATAAGCATGTTTTATTTATATCAATGACTAGAGACGGATCTATTAGACTAATAATAGTTTGAATAATAAAGCACATTTGGATCTTTCGGAAGAACCTTAGGGTGCAGATTCTTTAATAATCCATTTAACACGGAAAGTTTCCAACTAGCTAACTATTTCTAACTATTATTTTTTTTAAAAACTAACATTTCAAGAATACAAACAACTTAACCTGATTACCCAAGGTCACGTATTATCCAAGGTCAAGGTACCTTACATACAGAGGAGACTCATTACACCGGATTATGAATTTTCTTTCTGTATAAATTTTTATTTTTTTTAATCTAAATCGCTGAAAAACCTTCAAAATAATCTTCATATAACGAAGTGGCTGTTTCCTTAACACGAATTTTTAAGAATCTCATTTTTCCGTAGTTTTTGAAAAATTTCCAGACTTATGTATTTTTATTTTTTGTAATTTTTAAGCGGTCTAGATGGTTTTGATTTCATAAAGAAAACTTAAGCGAACATTTTTTCGATTTTCCATAACTTATCTAAAATTCAACTGAACATTTCTGAGTTTTTTTTAATAGCAGTTTAGCGTATACACAGTCACTAATTTGACGCTAAAAATATTGTGTAGCAATAATAAATTTTTTTTATAATAATTTAATTTTCTTTAATGCTAAAATTTTCTGACGAAAATACCATGACGGTTGTTGAGCACGAAAAAAAGTCATAAAAATCATATTAATGATTCAAATTGGTGCCAAATTCCTGTGAATAAGATGGATCACAACATATATTTTTCTCTAAAAAAAATCGAAAAATTTTCGTTTTGAAATGCCCTTGAGAGCAACGATTTTCAAATTGTGTTCCACGAAACCCCAGGGTTCTTAATGTTCGAACTCCTTTTTGATCAGAAATAATTTTTAAAACATGTTACTATAATTATATCCAATCTATAGTTCATTATTTATTTAATATTCATGGGCTAGAGTACCCTTGCCATCAGGATAATCGTGGGAGGTTTTCGTGATCTTCCTCTCCATGTAACGCATATGTGGATTAGTTCCATCAAAAAGTCCTCCACTGAGGCAAATTCTTCCCAATACTTGATACAGGAATTCCCTTGTCTTCTGGATTGGGTTCAAAATTACAAGGCTGTGGTTTCGAACATTGGTTGCCGTAAACTCAAAATTAGGCCGGCTGTTCAACGATGGTTATAAAATGTGTCTTAATCACAATAGTGAGCAAAACGATATTAATAATTATATGTGTTTATTGATTTTGATTAAGAAATATAAAATGATTAATAAACTGATTTTAAATGTTTTAATTTTAACCAAAATGAAAGATGCCCCATTTCTTGTTAATTCTCCCTCTATGTCGCAAATTGTCACGATCTCCCTTCTAAGTGAGACATTATTTAAGAGCAGCTATTAGTAGTAAGTCTTGATATACTTTTTGAACTTATCAAAACTAAAAAAATTAAACCAGTCCATGGAGGGCCAAGGTCTTCTTTACCCATTCTAGTCTTGCTGACCTTGGGCTCTAGGGTGCAGGAGCAGATGTGTTCCGGTTGGTTAGTCAGCCAAACGCCGAACCCTCAGTGTTTTGTCCAGCATTCACGGTACTCATCATTCGTTATAGAAAATTCAGCTGTATTTGAAAAATTTTTAACAATTTTAGGTATAAATAAAAAATCTCAAAACTTCTTATAATCAAGAGCAACATTCAACGAATTACTTTAAAATTTACAAACTGTTCTTTTGCAACTAATTTATAGTTATTTTTGAGAACTTTTTTAACTGTTAACTTCTAAAAACACCAAAGATTCACTGGCCCATAACCAGACTCGGCGAAGATAATAGCCAGGCTTTTAAAACCTCCTCACCGCATGATCTTTGGCCGTGTTGCCAAACATACTGGAAAGGAATTTTAGTTGAGTAGAATAAGATTGATTTATCAACATTTTGCGTGAAGTCTAACAATCATTTGTTTTGGAGAAAAAAAAAATCAAACAGCAAAAGAAGAAAAAAACAATCAGGAAAGATAGAATCGTCTGCGATGCTTAGACAAAGCCGCCATTTTCCCTTCCGCTTCATGTGGCCGAGGTGATTTGCGATTGACACTTTTAGAGTCGAAAAAAGAAGAAGAAAAAAACGCCAATAAGTCAATTCTTTTAAAGAGTACATAGTCGGCAGTCTTTTTGTTTGGATTGGCTTAGCTCGAAATAGACTCAGTAAGCTATTTCTTTATTTTTTTTTTATTATACCATAGCTCGTAAATAACGACCCGAATGGAGATAATAGGGTTAAAAAAAGTTGGAATCGTTTGCAAGAGCAATGCTTTTTAGATCTTAAAAACGCAATTCATTTTATAAGCAAAGGCAAAATGGTGTGGTAATATTTAACATTATGAATCCTTTCCATTTATCCTCGACTAGGAACTAGTTGTAAATTATCCAGAAACTTATTAATTATTCAGAAACTGATAAGTAGAGCTACATATTTAACCGAATTTAATGACGAAAAGCAGCTAGCTGTGAAGCGCCAATTTGGAACGATATTACGAACTTAAGGTCCAGGAAGTTACCAGTGCTATAAACTGAATCTGATGCACACACATAACAGAAAAAAAAGAAGGGAACCAACAATATGAAAGGAAAATTTAATAGTATTCTCGTGTATTTACATTCCGAGGGAAATATTTATAATCAGAAGTAGAAAAAATTGCTGCACCTTTAAGATAATACAGCCTTGCCACAATCGTTTTTCAAAGAGAATTATTCCTCAATTGATAATTTTTAAAAAATTTATCACAGAATTTTTAAAGACAAATTATATCATTTTAAAGTTAAATAAGTAAAATTACGGAGGAATTTAAAATTACCTTCCTTTATTTTGATTAATTGAAAATTCTTCAAATGTTTAAGCTAAAAAAGCAAGGCATGAGTGTGGAATTTAAAGTATTAAAAATATTTTTCGAAAAATAGTTTTTGCGAGAACAGCAGAAAAATGTTTTTTTCCTAAAAGCATGCTTTTTTCTTCAGGCGAAGGCTACTAATTTTAAACTCTTTGAAAAGATACAATTCTTGTATCTTTGATGACTTGGAAATTTGTCGTAATATCAGATTTCTCGTAATATGCTCAGAACAGATCACGATATATCGAGCTTTTAATCTTATTTTCATAATATTTCATAATTTATCTATCAACTGCAGGTGTTTAATTGACTGAGTTTAAAGCCTGCCTCTTGAATCATTGAAATAGCATCGTAGTGCGTAAAAATCTTATTTATAGATAAAAATATGTTTCGAATATTTTTTCATTTTGAATAAAAATGTTTTGGTTCGAAACTTTCAATGGTTTTATATTCGAAAAAGCCCAAATTTTCCCAATTAAACGCCCGTAGTGTCTGTTGTAATAATCTTTAATTTTTGAATGTGATGGCTAAGTTGAAGTTTTTTTCTATTCTTTTTTTTTAAATTCAAAAACTACCACTGCAGAAATTGAAATTAAAAGAAGGAAAAATAAGAATAAAAATAATTACTAAAAATATGTTATAGAAAATTATTAATCTTATAGAATTAAATTTGGAATATTTTCAATAGCAAGGGTGGTGGGTAAAATATTATATTTTTTACGTAAAATATGTTACAAGAGATACAAACATTTTGCTTAGACGAAATAAATGGTAATTAAAAAATTTTTAAAACCAATACTTCTTTTTAAAGAAATTATTATGCTGGGCACTAAGAACAAGCCTCAATACTCGTTTGCATTTAAAATAAAAAAAATGAAACTAAGAAGAAATTTGAGTGTCTTGTATTGTTTAGACTCCACCGCCCCCTTTTGAGTAAAAATAAGCAAATCACAAACCTTATTCCACTTAAATGCGGCTACAAATTAGATAGTTTTGGTAGACAAGGCGATTTTGTCCTGGTAAATAGACGTATTTCACCGCATCCACAAGAATCTTACAACGAATTGTGCTCACATGGAACTTTCGCCCAGACGAATTTTGCGGGACGAATTGACCGAATCATTGCTGACGCTACCGAATGGAAAGATAAATTTGGCATGCGATAATATTAATTTTAAGGACAACAATTCTTGAAGAAAATGTCAAATGCCCACCTGAAAAACATGTCAAATTTTTGCAAACGATTTGAAAGATTTATATTGTTTGGAAATGCAAACGATAGTGTTGATTTTAAGAAAGTGGCTCTTCTTACAACGTCATCTAATCACAAACGAACTCAATTGGGGAAGAAGGACGTGTTCTAAAGTATGCACAATTTTGATGAATAGCTGTCACAAAGGAAGAATTATTAAAAGCACGAGAATAAGAAATGGGTTTGTCGAAATAAGAAAGAGCTATTAAGTATTCGAAACGCTTAATCGGGCGAGGACCTTGAGATGCTAGACGAGGGGAAAAAAAGGAAGGTCGCGAAATGAAAAAATAAAATAAAACTTTTCTTACAGAAGTGGAAGCGGTGAAGGACGTTCTGATGATCGTTTCAGGGTCTCTTTTTAGGAATTCTCAACTTTCTACAACACACCGAGATGAATCCTCTATTTTTTATTGTGATTGCTAAATCGGTAAGGAATGTGAATATCGCTTGGCAAATGACTTCACGTTTTCGTTTTACAATAGAAGATATCTTAGATCGATTAGATTTGGAAATGAATAAAACATTTTTGGTTTTTGTCCCGAGGAAGAATTAGTTTTAGTTTCCTAAAGCAAATATTGGTATGAATTACAGATTATTTTTGGTACTAACATATTTTACGGTTCAAAGTTTATTACAATTGTATTACAAAATCTGCTATAATTTGTTATAAATATGTAATAAATTAAATCATGGATCTAAATAAAATTGGTACAATCTTTTTTGGTTAATTTTATTTACTATTTTTTGTTACTTTATTAGTCAACTTAATTTTGTTGAAATAGGAGCTTAATACTATTTAATAACTATTTAAATAATAAATAAATAAAGTATCTTTATTTTAAATAATAAAGGGACGGTTTTTGTCTGAGTTATTTTTCTTCGTTTTGGTGCTTTAAGCAACGCCATTTTGAAAGAATTCATTTACACAGGCGAGTGGAAAACAGGACAAACCCGGTTGCAGCATTATAAATCAAAAATAGTTAAAATTATGAAATTTTAAATAACAGTTTAAACAATAAAACAGTTGTAAAACATGAATGAAGTTGTAAGAGTTTATTTCGAAATTCAATAAATTTAGGGAAATATAGCTTGCAAATATCAAAATGTAGTGTCACCATGCTCACCGAGTCACGTGTACTAACTGCAATATGAAAACACGCAGAATTTCGAACTTCATGTACATTTGAAGAAAATCAGGACCAACTGTACCCCTGAAAAGACCATCCTATGACTTCGAGACATCACTTAATCGTTGTTCCTTATAACAATGCCTCTTTTGAAGACTTAGAGTCTGTAGTCGGTAAAATACGATATTCTCAGGGTTCGATTATTCATTTCGTTTTCTTGTGAATTCTTTTTCTTTAGTCCGTGTTAAATTAGTGGGTCTTCATTTTTTATGAATCAAATTACCACAAGCACGTCTTATAACAGGAAATATTGAGCAACAAGAAAATTTGATAATGTTACAACGCCTGAATTGAATCTGAATTAATTAATTAATGCAACATTACGTAAAGCGCCCTCTATGAGAAATACTATCAACAAAGTCATCCTACATGATGTTATTCCAGTCCGTACTATCAAACCTCCGTTGCCATGATGGTCAACTTCTTGGACATTTGGAGGGATATCCATTATAAACCTTTGTCTCTCCATATGAAAGAGTGAATCAAGGATCCACTTTAAACCCTGGTTGAGGCTGGATCAAAATAGGTTGAGCATTCGTATTATGTACGGATAATTTCGCTTTCATATTAAGTATGGATAACTTTGCATTCATATTTTGAAGAAATAACTCTGATTTCAAATACAGTGCAAATAACTTCGCATCCATATTACATAAAGACAACTGCGCCTGAATATAAAGTGCAGATAACTCTGTATTCTTATTGAGTATTTAACTGCAGGCACTGAACTTTCGTTCCTCACCTCGGAAGATGCCGGAAGCTTTACTCATTTAACATTACCCAGTGGTCATCTGTGAACCTAAATAAGCAACATTACTCACGCCACAGACACCCGTTCATAGGGTGGGCCACATTCACACAGCAGAGAGAACAACACCCAGAGAGGGAAACATCCATGCCCTGAGCGGGATTCGAACCCGCAGCAACTGGCTACAGAATCAGGCACGCTGACCGCTTGGCCACCTGGCCGGCATTCCTATTAAGTATAGATAGCTCGATTATGTATCGATAGCTCATCTTTTAAAATCAGTTTCAAACTAGTTCCAGGAAATAATTTGTTATCCAAACGGTTTCAATGTTTTATTCTTTTCATTAAAAATAGTGCTGGAGGCCAGGCTTAAGATGAAAGCTTAGATTGGCTATTGAAGATAGCTGAACACGTTATCCCCCTATGAACGATATTCTCAAATCTAACTGTTTCATCTAACGGTTCAACTTTTTAGGACACAAAACCACTTTAAAAATTGGCAAGTAACGCCAAGCTACAAGCAAGCTATTTTTCAAGAAGTGACTGTTTTGAATCGTTGTCCTGTTTGTAGTTGTCATTTCTGTTAGAAGTAGGTCAGTTTATAATGAAAATTCGGACACACCGGACCATGCTTGTGGTCATGTGATTTTGAAGAGGAGATTTTGATAACATGCATATACTTTTCGAAATGGGTGCTAAAAAAACCAAGAATACCAGCGGAGGAGTTGGCTTCTATCAAAAATTAAAAGCTAAGTACCTAACTAGTATCTCTGAAAAATTTAGTACTTTTTATCCGTGTCTTCTTTGGTCGGATTGACGTAACTGGTCGGATTGACGTAACTGGTCGGATTTTGTCGAATTGACGTAAATTCTTTGTTAAGTAGTCTCACAGTATCAGATAAACGTGTTTAAGACATTTTTGAGCAATAAATACATTTATAATGTTACATTTTAAGTTGTGGAAAGATTGAAAGCTAACTTTTATTCATTTCTTGCAGAAAACCGTGAATGCAAAGCTTCTTCATATTTTAACATTAACGAAATCAACCTTTCTAACACCAACGTACGCAGATACGGAGGAATATACGTATATATATAGTATTAAACGGGTATTTATAGCAATATATATAGATTGAAAGCTAACTTTTATTCATTTCTTGCAGAAAACCGTGAATGCAAAGCTTCTTCATATTTTAACATTAACGAAATCAACCTTTCTAAAACCAACGTACGCAGATACGGAGGAATATACGTATATATATAGTATTAAACGGGTATTTATAGCAATATATATATCGCTTATGGACTGCAATAGCGGCACAACTCAAAAAATCAAGTTTTGAGATAAGTGGGTTTAAAGTTTTCATTGCTAAGCAAAACGCATAAGAAATGCTTCAGTTTGCTTAAACAAAGATTACCTTCAAGTTGAATTATGAGTTGTGCTAGTATCGCTGCTGAAAAGAATGTGCACTTTCCTATTTACACCTGTTCTTAGTCCAAAACGCGTGTTTTTTGAGTTGTGCCACTATTGCAGCCCATGAGCGATTATATATAGGGGAGAGTCGGGTAGCTCCGCCCAGCGGGTACCCCCGCCCAACGTCAATTTCATATGTATAGAATATTTTCTCAAGTCAATGTGCCATCGGACATTAATTGTTATATTAAAAAGAGATTATTTTCTAAGTTTCAAGTATTTATGCAGCTGTTAACATGGTAAACAATAGTTTTGAAAATATGTTGAATACAGTATTCATGAAGTTAAGAAAAATTGGTTGAATGTTTCGTTTAAACTTCATTTTAATACTTATAAAATAATTTTTTTTATACATACAGCATTAAAGTATGTAGTCTTAGGTTTAATTTGTACGAAGAAAGAAGTTTATTTTTGAAAAATTGTTCGAGTAATTACAAATTTACAAAAAAATTGAATTTCGGGTAGCCCCGCTCACATGAATGTCAGGTATCACCGCCCAATTTTATTTCGTTGATAAATGTACGGTTGCAAAGATTATTATTTTATTGCTTCAAATTTGAATGTTATATGCATTTTTAACAACAAATATTGTTGTTATTAAATGATAGAATTCACTAAAAGTACATAAATATGTAATAAATAAAATAATTTTTTGATAAAAATGATAAATGAGGTTTATCTATTGTCAATACATTGGTCACTTTCATTTACTCCTGAAAAAACAGCCAAAAAACATAATTTTTGTAACTGGGCGGGGCTACCCGACGTATTTTGAAAAGAGCTGAAAAACATGTTTTTTTAAATTTCTATTTTTTTAAGTTAACTATTCTTTTTTTGGTTTATTCTCTTTGCATTATTTAATTATATGGTCAAACAATAGAAACATACAAAAATATTGATTATTACTCAATATTATACAGAAATATAAGCAATACTCCTTAAGTGAGCGGGGCTACCCGACTCTCCCCTATATATATATATATATATATATATATATATATATATATATATATATATATATACATATATATATATATATATATATATATATATATATATATATATATATATATATATATATATATATATATATATATATATATATATATATATTAAAACCGGGTATTTATAGCAATGGTATATTACTATTCCGAACTATCTGTGAACCTTACAAAATGGCAATCAAGAATTCGAATTTACAATTTTAACTTCATACCTCGAATTGTTTTAAAATTAAAAAAGAATATTCTCCTGTAAATTTTTAATATTCTGCATACGGTATTTTTTTTAATATTCTGTTCGGAGTGACATTTAAAACCAAGAATCTTGCCTTCGATCAGCAATAGGGACGTATATTTTCTCTACGAGGGGTGAAAAGTAAGGGATGATTCTCTAGCAGTTCTCACCAAGAAAATGTTAAAACTCGTTCGAAATATTGACGTTTATTTATTTATTTCTCAAATTTAGATACAGTAAAATTATCTATTTTTTTATTGTTAATTTCATTACGTAAATATTGAGTGGGAAATTGTTATCTTAGAAAGGGTTTGTCTTATAATCTATAAAATGCGAGCCCCCTCTGGCCCGTGGTCTCTGGAACAATATCATTTAATTAGTTCTAATTAATTTCTTGAGAAAGGATTTGCACTTTAAGTTTGCTTATACTTCAGTGTGAAATGAAAGCAAATTAATGGGCCATTTTATGCAAAACCGGGTTTCAACAAAAAAAAATGCATTCTTCAAAAGCAATTTAAGTTCTGAAAATATTAAAAGCTAATTTTAATTAATTTCTTTTACAAAAGTCTGGATGCAAGTTTTCCTTATACTTTTGTATTTAGGGAAAACAAACTTGTGACGTCATCACGGAAATAAACGGATCTGAAAAAATGGATTTTTTTTTGCCATAAACAAGCTCTTAAAATCGAACTGTCCAAAATAAACATTGATTTTTTTTTATACATTCGCTCAAAGGAGATGTTTTCCTTTTTAGAGCCACATCAAAACACTTAAATATCCGCTTTCTGAGAATCGATTAGAAGTAAAAAGATAAAATCGTTATCGAACTTTCCCAACTGACCACCTGCTTCAGTAAGAAGGTATATTCCCAAAAGATTATTTTCTATTCCATATTGCACTTTAAAATAATCGATTAAACTCGTTGTCCTCCAATCAAATTAAGAGTTTGAACTATGACGTTTCGAATTGACTGAAGGTGCTTTTGCCTGTATCTAAAAAAACTTTGCTCTTGGCGTACTCCGAGTCTGACCTAGAAATAAAAAAAGATAAGACTTTTTGTTGATTTTATCTGGAAAAAAAATCAACGGTTGTAAAGTAAATGTTATCAGTCTGTTAAGGCTTATTATGGATAAAAATATCTGAAATCTGATAGCTATGTTGAAAAGTTTATTTTGTTTATATATATATTTACAGCATCCGGTTGTATTTAAAAACAAAGGCTTGTGACATTTACATAATTCTGCTTTTTCAGCTTTTTAATTATAATCTCACAAAAAGCTTCTAAAAATAGGTGTAACGTTTATGTAATTTGAATTTCAAATTTAACATAGTTTTTATCTGATAAACAAAATAGAACTTTTGTACATTTTTTTCGTCAAGGAAATTAATCTACATATGTATCATATCTTTCAAAAGGTCACAAAACCATAAAAATCATCAAATTTTTTAAAAAAATTGTTTTAAAATTTAAGAAACTTTAAGATTATTTTCTTTTCGGTATGGACATTTTTATGAATCAAGTAGTTACCTAAGATGCTGCAACAAGAATACTGGCAATTTCTTTCAGAAATTTTGCGCATTTTTTTGTCTAAGAAATTAATCTGTCTATGTATCATATTTTTCAAAAAGTCACAAGACCATAAAAATCATCAAAATCAATCAAATCAAATATAGATTTTGTCTAAAATTTAAGAAACTCTATGAGTGTCTTTTGGTAAGGACATTTTAATGAACAAAATAGTTTTCGTAAATGCTGCAACGAGAATACTGGCAATTTTACTGCAATTTGCACAAAGGTTAGTTTTTAGGGTTATACAATATTTCTATTTTCTTTTATTTTATTAATAGCGTCTCAAATTTTATGTTAAATTTCCTGAAAGTTTGAAATAATCTCTGTATAATGATCCAAATTATTGCTGAGGATCATTTTTCAAAATAACTATTCCAAAACATTTTGTTATGGTTTATAAATGCATAGAAACGAAGAAGAAAAGTGCACGTAGTGTTTTGATTTTTCTCAAAGACTGCTCGTATTGGGGTTATAACTATAGTTTTATGCATATACATTTCTTCTTTCTTTGTATCAGAGATTCTAACTGCTTTGCTTTGGAAAATAAACTTTATCAGGTGTTAGAATATTAGAAACTAAATTTTGCAGATTTTTAGTTAATTCTAAAAATCTCACAGTGGAATATTTGTAATTAAGAGGCATTTCTTTTATATTTCAGATATTTGATTGGCAAAATTACTTTTAACTATACTTACTAAACAAAGAAAAAAAATATAAAAACATAAACTTATCTACTACGGAAATTTTACGACATAGTGGAGAAGGCTGGCAACTCGATTTGAGACGAGTATAAGCATATCCTATCAAGCTATTTGAGTTTCAGCATAAGTAATGTTGGCAAGTTTGTCGGGGTAAAAAAAAAAATTCCTGAGAAATTTTGAAAATTTCACGTGAACTGAAACACGATAACTGATATACAACAAATACGGTTATTGAAAAACATCAATGAAATAAAAGCACATAAATGAGTTGAAAAAAATTCTTTTAATTTTATGTGATGTTAATATTTTTATTGAACTCAACAGAATGTTAGGACAAAACATTGAAAGTGGTTAAATTATTCTTGTTAATGTTCCACCGTTTAATGTCTCCAGTATTCATTTCATTTAATTGTAAAAAACAGCTTTGGACTGCTAAACCACTTTTAGGCTTACGGTCAATGTTCGAATTCGGTTCTTGTAATTTTGAATTCAACCCAGGACACTAGGAAACTCCCGGTTCGAGCAGTGGGACAAACAAGCGCTAATAATGGAACTTACTCCCATTTGCGTTACACTGAGAGAAAAACCACGAAAACCTCCCATGGTTAACTCGACTGCAAGGGAATTCTAACCCATGATCGTTCCACAACTGAGAATATTTTATTAGAGAACTGAGAATTAACAGGAGCAGAATTTTTACTGCCCAGGATTCGAACCTGGATCACCCCTATTGGAAGGCGAGCGCTCTTTCCACCGTGGCTCACAAGACATCTAATTTTAAAAAATCTCCGTGCAAATCATAGCTGAAAGAAAATTTGTGGATTTTAGAAATAAAAGGTGGATGGCCGGGATAGCCTGGTTGGTAGGGCACTGGGCCCATGTCCAAGAGGTCTTGGGTTCGATCCCAGCCCGCCGAAGACTCCCCATGTAGTAAATGGTGACTAATGCACATTGCATCTGTCGAGCCTCAAAGTCCTCCATGTTCCCACAACAAATCAAAACCTCTGGGGGTACTGATCCAGGAGTTCCCTTGTCTTCTGGATTGTGTTCAAAATTACAAGGCTTCGGAGTTGAACATTAGTAGTCGTAACCCCAAAAACAGGATCGGCTGTCCAACGACGGTTATAAAATAAAATAAAATAAAATCGTATCAATCTTTATTGTTTCTATATAGAAACAACGATATCTTTAAGTAAATATGAGTATTAGAAAAATTTTGTCAGATAACATCATTGAATTTTTAAAGACAGATTTGTTGCGGTGATAGATTACCATGTAATTCCTTTAAATAAATATATATTGCAACTAATACTCATGGTAAAAAAACGTGCTTTTTGACGTACAGAAATAGTACTCAGCAAATGTCACTATAAAACACATGTTATTTGAAACGTGTTTATTGTTTTGATTGTCGTCTTCAAATATGTTTTAAAAATTTTTTAGCAATTCACCCACTTAAAATGGATTATTTATGTTGTGATGAAGTGTAAACGGTCTAAATGCATCTTTTTTTCAAAAATTAAGTGATAGCTCAGCAGTTCTAATAAGACGTAGTTTATGTACTACGCAACATGCACCTTTTAAAGCAATTGAACAATTGTAAAAAAATATGAGTTGTCTTTTTTAGTTACTGAATTTCCGTTCTTTGTACAGGGTAAAATATGGTAAATAATTAATAAATTGATATTAACATGGTTTTTCGAAACTCTGTCACCAAGGAAAATAAAAAAGCCACAGTTTAAGTGCCACACACTTGAAGCAAAGTGATGATTTTAAACTATATATATCATCCGGCTGTGAAGAATTATCTGGGCTTTAAAAAGGACAAATAACTTAAATATTTAAAAAGTTTTCAATTTTTTAAAAAAAATCGCCAATTTGGCGACATTTTTTCCACCTAAGAGAAAAATATCAAAACCACTACCTTATTTTCAGTTTTTGCAAATTTTTATGAACCCAAATAATGCAGCATTGGAGTAAGTTTTTAAACATTAAAAAATTAGACCACAAACGCTTTTCTTTTCCAGGTTTTTCTCCATATTAATGCTTTGCACCATTTTCAAAATAAGCATAGACAGCGCTAGCTTTCGATAGGCTAAATTTGTTCTAACAGTCATGAGTAACAGTTGCAAATATACAGCCATTATGAAAATTATTAATTATTATTAATAATTACTTTGCGAAAAATTATGCAATTATTCGCAAAAAGGAATCATTTCATATGACGGCGAAGCTTTAGAAAAACAACATGAAAATCTGCAGATCTAGGGATTGAAATACTTGTACCGGCTAAGTTGAAATAATTCTATTTTACTTTTATTATAATTTTTATCAATATTATTAGTATTCTTATACTTACGGGAGATTTTACGTTATTAGAATTATTAAAATGTGTGTTTAGAAGTTTAGTGAATCGAAATAAAGATTAATATTTAAAATCTTTGGGAATTGATAAAATGGGATTAAATGATGAAATGAGGCCATCGATGGTATTGACATGATAGTCAAAATTTAAAAGTGATTTTCTGGATTTTTTTAAAATCTCAGCTCACAGTGCTGGCGTGAAATATCCTCAGTGGTAGATGGATCATGGGTTAATGGGTTAGAGTCCCTTTGCCGTCAGGCTAACCGTGGGAGGTTCTCGTGGTCTTCCTCTCCTTGTAACCCAAATTCGGATTAGTTCCATCAGAAAAGTCCTCCCAAAAGCAAATTTCTCCCACTACTTCATCCAAGAGTTCTTTGTCTTCTGGTTTGGGTCCAAAACTACAAGGCTACGGAGTTGAACATTAGTAGTCGTAAACCCAAAATTGGGTCGGCTGTTCAACGACGGTTGTTAAATAAAATACAATAATAGTAATATCTTGTTAAGAGAGAAACACACATATAGTAGCACAAACTCTTCCTTTAATTATTATGGCTATAAAGGGCAACACATTAATATCAATAATTTTTTAAGAAAGAAACACACATATAGTAACACAAACTCTTCCTTTAATCATTATGACGATAGGGGAAAATACATTAATATAAATATTTATTTATGAGAGAAACACACATACATCGTCACACAAACTCTTCCTTTATATTACTATAGAGGTTAAGGGCAAAACATTAATACTATTGTTCCCTGAATTCCTAATTAATTACAACAGCGTCTCTAAAGTGAGACATAATTTATGTATTGCGAAATACTTCATTAAAAGCAGTTTGGAAGATTTGATGACGATAAGAAAATTCAGTTGAATTACTTTTTTATAGTCAATATCGTAGCAATATCTTCTATTTTTGTTTCGAATGAAAATCTAGAATAATGACGTACTACGCACGTGCAGCATTATTTATTGCTATTCTATAAATGGTGTCCTACGTACCTTGAATTAAGTTTTAGTATCTAAAAGAAGGAAATTGTAATAGCAATTCAATATTTTTGTCTCTAGAATAATATTTTTCAACTAAAATATATCCTTGTAGCTTTTAAAGTATAAGGTGTGGCTATTAATTGCTAATTAATGATCCAATAACTGCTAAAAATATAATGTCAATTATATCTTTACCTAATACACTTCAAAACAACCTCCTCCTAATGACGTAGCGCATTTCAGTACTCAGCTATTAAGAGTTTCAGGAATAAATTTTTAAGTCTTCGTTTGGAATACTTTTCAGTCCTTTACACCTTGTTTTCCTTTAAACCTTGTTTTTTTAAGGTGCCAAGGAAGTTTTTCCTAGCGAAATGTTCGATTTTTTTAAAAGAAAAATATAGACTATAAAATATTTCATTCTGAGAAATTTGACACCAAGTGTAAGATGGTACTCAAACTTTTAAAGTTTCAGAACCAACTCAATAAAAACAAAAAATAACGCACCCATTTTCTATATCGAAAGTCCATTCAAAGTTTTGTCTTTAAATCTATTTTTCTCAATGGAATAGCTGCAAGTGACGTAGTGTAGGTATCTTGATCCTGATTGGTTATTGAAACGTGGCACTTGTTTACGTTAACAACCGTTCTTTCCATTCAATTTCTAGTAAACCTAGCCCGTCAAGCATCACTTCTCTTAAGTAACACATTCTAAATTCCTTCACAAAGATTCTTTCTCAAAGATTTCAATTCTTTCACTATATATTTACACTGAGACTTAACACAAAGACAGGCACGAAGCCGTGTGGAACATAAACAAACTAATTATGCATCGAAGTTGCCAGGTACACGAAACAAAAGTTATATCACGGTTACAATAAAATACATAAACAAATAATAAATCTAAGTTAAGTAAAAGAAGCAGACGAGAAAGAATTATATTTCAATTGATTCGATGTGTGATACGGTTCTGTATATAACTAACTGATCGTTAATTAACATTCTAACTTATGTAGAAAAGTTTAGCTCCACTTTAATACGCCATTTTTCTGATAAAGATTAGCTGGCGTTGACGTCTTAGGTCATATTTGTGGGTATGAGAGGTCTTCTTCTTCTTGAAGTACAAGCACCGAATTCTGTACTTGAAACTCGAGAAGAAGTAAAATGATTATGCCTAACCATGTGATTTAAATCAGATTGAATTGGCTACCTGTAAAGCGATGTCACTTGTGTGTGTTGAACCTGATTGGTTTCTAAATGGTTTCTGCCACGATTTACCTAGGATGACGTCATCGGCAGATATTCAATTCTAGCGCGCGAGATTACTCGATTTCTAATAATATCAAGTTTTGTCAAAACTTTCTAATTCAGTCAAAACTTGGTAATTGGCATACTGCTTAAAATCATACAAGCACTTGAATATTGATAAATATTTCTTTGGTCAACACAAATATTTTTTTATACAAAAATCCGAAAAATGCAGTTTTTTTTTGGTTAAATTTAAATAACATTTTTTGCTTTTCAATTTTTTCGAAGTAGTATGATTTTAAAAAGAGCATATCTGACTGCTCATTAATAAAAAAAAATTGACAATTTTATCATTTGCGTAAGTCATTATAGTATACCTTTTTTTAATATTATACAGGGTGATTCATAAAAGATGGGCAAAATTTTAGGAAGTGATAGTACACACCCAAGCAAACAATTTTTATCAAAGAATGCATGGTCGAAAACAAAACTTAAAACCGTTAGAGGGAGTCAAAAGTTATATTCTTATATGAGGCAAAAACACATAAAGAACGATGAAGTTAAGTTATAAAAGCAAATTTAATGGTATGTGATTACAATAAGAGTTCAAGACAGTGGCTGGCAGCGGCTAAACAAGCAGTACAACGGCGAAGAAAAGATGGGCAAACATTCTGAAACACACCAGGCATATCTCGAACTTCCCCTGCAGCGGCCGAAAGCTTGGAGACAAGTTCTTCTGCAGATTCAATGGGAGTCTTATACATAAGAGCCTTCAGCTGCCCCCACAGAAAGAAATCAAGATCTGGCGAGCGCGGTGGCCAAGCTAAAGGACCACCAAGCTAAAGGCTCTTCTTCCCATAACATGCAAATAATAACTCGCAGCACGGTAACTAGCAACAGGAATGGAGCTTTCTCGTTTGCATGAAACAACTTTCCAAATGCACCAGCCCCTCTGCGTTTTGTTTTCGATCATGCATTCTTTGATAAAAAATGTTTGCTTGGGTGTGTACCATCACTTCCTAAAATTCTGCCCATCTTTTATGACTCACCCTGTGTATCTAAAGAAAATTAAGTTATTATCATTCTTTGTAATACAGTAGGGAACCGATTATCCGGAACGATCGGGACCATCGCTATTCCGGATAACTGATTTTTCCGGTTTTCTGAATTGCTACGAAAAGCCGTTTTTTTATTGTTAAACCCAACTAAAAAAAAAAAAATTGGAAATAATCTTAAAAAGAAGAAAAAATGATTAAGTAATACACTAATGATTATTTCCAAAATGATGGCAAGGTAAACATCTTTCAGAAAAGAAAGAAAAATCCTAAAATCTTATGAGAAAAAAAAATTATTTTTTTAAAATGGCGGGAAAATTTATTGAATTTCGTTCCGGTTTTTTGGTTTTCCGGTTTTCTGATTTCCGGATAACGGGTTCTGTACTGTATTTCAGAAAAGTGATTGCATCTAAATAATGTCTATGCTTATGTTAAACTACTGTAAAAAATTCAGAATCGCAATTAAAATTTCAGATAAGTTATAGAAAGTTAAAAAAAAAAAAAAAAAAAAAATGTTGTACATCGTTGCTTTTTTGAAGAAATCCGAACAACCTACACCCCTTGAGTATTTTTTTTAGTTTCTGTATCTTTCTTTAATAAGTGATAAATAACTGGGTTTTTTTTATTTATTTTTTAAAAAAAATAATCCGGAAATACAGAATTTTTACTGTAAATAATTAAATAATTTATTGTAGGATAATTGCCTTAAAAATTTAAGAGGAATAACTTAAATTATCGAAAATTTAAATAATGATCAGGAAATAAGAAATGAAATGCTAACACGATGAGCAAAATAACTGTTCTTTTAAAGTTCATTTGAAGGTGTTAGAAATCGTGAACAATCAAGAATATCGAGCCCAGAATAAATTTCGCGAGCTCTTAATTTTAAATCATATTACTCAAATAATATTTTTTCATGCACGATAATACTTAAAAACTATTCATCAATAATATCGATGATCCATCATATAGTAAGGACGTCATCATGACGCTTTTTTAAAAGTTTCTTCTTGCCTCTGCTTCTGCGCCCTCTGGCAACAGAAAAAGGAAACGGTTAGTTATTACTGTAGATTTGAATAGTTGACACTTCCATGTTTACAATTTTATGCCTTTTTCATATTTTTCTTTACTTCTTAACAATTATATTTGTAGCATGAATGAATTATGCTTTTCAGTGATTTATTGTTCTAAAGATGATTTTTGTTTTTACTTCATTTCAATAAAAATTATTGAATAAAGATAGTTTCGCAAGGATTCAGTTTAGTGTTTGAATTATTTTCATATCGTGCATTTGTGTAGAAACATGAAATTTTCTAATCAATTCCAACTTTTTATATATAAATTTTAGTTCCATTATTTTAAAAAAGTGTTTATGTCATATTTTTATCCTGTTTATTTCATTCTGTAATATGATAAATTCTAATGTAAACTGAAAGGAAAAAAATCTACATTAATAACGCTTTTCCGTATTTATTTTTCTATTAGCTAAATAGAATTAACGGCGTTTGTTTTACACATAAATATGTATTTTATTTGATATTGAAATAAATTTAATCTCAAGAAAGAAGATAAAATATTAAAATATTTAAAAAAAATTGCAATTTAGTTTACAAATGTGTACTTTTATTTTTCTTAACGCGTTGCATCTTTCCCTCAAAGATTTTGTATGCACTACAATAAAACATGTAATCAAGCGATTACACCGTCGCTAGGCGTTTCAACCCTTTAGGCGAGAGTGTTGCCATCTTGCCTAGTTTTGAGGAATAAACGCGTCGACTTCTTATGTGCGACTTTTTATATTATTTATATTATTATTATTATTTATATTTATACCATTTGTTATAAGACACTAATTTATAGTTTAAGCAAGTCATAAATTAGTGACGCAAACGTAATATTATCACATGCAAAGGTCATGAAATGTCGCCAGGAAAACACAACCTAAGTTCAAAAATGTCATTTGAAAAAAAAAAAAAAAAATCTATATCGGTGCCATTAAAGATCCTGTCAAATGAAAAAAACATGACATGTGACCTAAAATCATTATTTTCGAATTAAATTAGTTTCGTAATTCTATTTTCTACAAAGAGGAAAAAAAAAGTGTCATATGTCAAAACGAAAATCATTTCAGCGCGTCAGGTGAAAAAAAAACACTTTTAAAAACATCAACTCATTAATGTTTAGTATGTTGTTTCTTTTTTTGTCGTTTGAAAAATAAGCATACGGAATTTTACGCGTGCACTAGTTTCTCAACCATTCGTTTGTTCTTTAGAACGAAAGCCAAGAACGCAAACGGAAAGTTCGACTGACCCAAATGAGGATTCGAAAAGAGAAAGTGGAACAATTTGAATCCCGCGACACAGACAAGGACGTGTAATGCTTGAACTCATCGTTCAAAAACTTTTTCGATCTTCCCTTGACATAAATTACGAAGGATGAAAACAAACAAATACGGATAAAAATTCGTTTGCCTTTTATTCGTTTTTAATGCTAATTAGTAATGTCTTTTTTATGTTGCGTGCCATACCTGATTGGTTTGTTTTCTTACATGGAAAAATTGATAACTCATTTATGGCGCCTTTAAGTCGTTATTTCAAATAAACAAAATACTCATTAAGTTTTTCGTGTTTTTTTTCCTTATAAATATTGAAATAACTCGTTTCGAGAACAGGGTTGTGAAGTGAACGAAAATTTTACTTCCGTCTCCGGTTATGAAAAGTTAGAATCTGTCGGGAAAAAAAGGAAAAATTTTGATCTTATAAAAATTACTCGAACAATTATCGAATAACTCGTTTATAGAACAGGAATGTGAAGTGGAAGTAGAAGAAAATTCTGAAGGAATCGGGAAAGCTTAGCTCGGACTCCGCTGAGCGGAAAATTATTAAATAACTTGTTTATGAAACCAGCCTGTATAGTCAGAGTCGAAGAAAATTTTGAACTAGTCGGAAAAAGTTGCCTAATTCCGACTCCGGTTAGATAAAAGTTAGGTTCTGTAAATTTCATATTTAATTTTATAACCGTCGTCAGGGCTCGAAAAACCGCCCGTCCGCCCGTCCTCGGCGGCCACAAATTCCCCGCGGACAACGAATTTCTCGAATCCGACGTCCGCGCGGACGGCCTTTTTCCCGCTAATGATCGTGGTACGTTTTCAATTCTTGCTATCTTTCAAGAGTCTAGCGCCTCATACACAACACAGCATCATACTGCGCAAAGTGGAATTGATGTTTTCTTGGTCTGGGAGTACTGCAGCGGTTGAAAGGGGCTTTTCAGCAATAAATTTGCAAAATTGAAAAAAAAAACAATCGCATTATGTACTGGTTGGTCTTGAACAAGAAACGTTACACGCAATTATGAACATCTACCTAAATGGAAAATTCCTTTCAGATTTCCGTGCTGAAACCTCTGTAAATCATTGGTTTGATTGTGGAACTGACAAACGTCATATTTGATTCATTTAAATTATTTCATAAAAGAAATAAATTATTTCATAAAAGAAATACTAGGTTATTATTAGTAGCCTAGTATTTCTTTTATTACTGTATAATGTAATCCTAGTAACTACTTATTCATTGTGCAATTTATATAAATGTTTATGATAAATAGGAGAAAATTACATTTTTATTTATTTAAAAAGCTACGGGTTAGTTTCAAAGGAGGACGGGTACATTCTTAGACAAGCCGTCCTCGGGGACGGGTAAAATTTCTGAGTTCTTTCGAGCTCTGACCGTCGTTGAACAGCAGACCCAATTTAATGGGTTTACGGCTACTAATGTTCAACTCCGTAGCCTTGTAATGTTGAACCCAATCCAGAAAACAAGAGAACTCCTGGATCGAGTTGTGGGAGAAATTTGCCTTCGTGGAAGACTTTTTGATGGAGCTAACCCGCATTTGCGTTACATAGAGAGGAAGACCACGAGAATCTCCCACGGTTAGCCTGACGACAAGGGGATTCTAACCAATGATCCGTCTACCACTGAGGATATTTCACGTCAGCACTGTGGTCGGTGCAAGCCGGATGCGGAATTCGTATCAACTGGGATTCGAACCCGGTTCGTCTCATTGAAAGGCGAACGCTCTATCCCCTGAGCCATCGCGGCTCAGGTTCTGTAGATTAGAGAGAAAAAAGAAAGAAATATTTTGATCTTATTAAAATTATTTAAACAATTATCGAATAACTCGTCTCGTAGAACAGGCCTGTGGAGTGAAAGTAGAAGAAAACTTTGAAGGAGAGGAGAAAATTTTCTTAACTCTGACTCCGTTTAGAGGAAAGTTTTTCTTTAAATTGAAAAAGAGGAAAAAATATTTAATCTTATAAAAATTATTTGGGTAATTATTAAATATCTTGTTTATAAAACTAACCTGTGGAATCAGAATTGAAGAAAAAATATTAAAGAGTCGAAAAAATTTGGATAACTCTAACTCCGATTAGTAGAAAGTTAGATTCCGCAAATTTAAGGAGGAAAAAAAAAGTTTTTTATTCGTATGACAATTTTCAGGAAAATTATTAGACATAATGAAAATTATTTAGACCTATAGTTACGTAAACAAAAATATCACTCTTTGGAGTATTATGACAATTATTTAAATTCTTGTTTATCCTAAACTTAATAAAACATATTTGAAAGGTTTTTTGATGCAGTATACAGTTGAAGAAGTACACAGAAAATTATTGAAACTACTGAAAATATACTTATTTATAAGTTATCTTCTAATTTATAAATTCCAAAACCAAACTTATTAAGCTAAGTACTAATGTTAATTAAATAATATTATTTAAATCTCAATCTTAATATAATTATGTAAACAAAAATATTCCTCTTTGGAATATTATGACAATTATTAAAATTCTTATTTATCCTAAGCTTAATAAAACATATTTGAAAGGTTTTTTAATCCAGTATACTATTGAAGAAGTACACAGAAAAATATTGAAACTACTGAAAATATACTTATTTATAAGTTATCTTCTAATTTATAAATTCCAAAACCAAACTTATTAAGCTAAGTACTAATGTTAATTAAATAATATTATGTAAATCTCAATCTTAATATAATTATGTAAACAAAAATATTACTCTTTGGAATATTATGACAATTATTAAAATTCTTATTTAACCTAAGCTTAATAAAACATATTTGAAAGGTTTTTAATCCAGTATACTATTGAAGAAGTACACAGAAAAATATTGAAACTACTGAAAATATACTTATTTATAAGTTATCTTTTAATCTATAAATTCCAAAACCAAATTTATTAAGTTAAGTTCTTATGTTAATTAAATAATATTATGTATATCTCAATCTTAATATAATTATGTAAACAAAAATATCACTCTTTGGAATATTATGACAATTATTAAAAATCTTACTTATTATAAACTTATATTTGAACGTTTTGTGATCCTGTGCACTATTGAAGAAATACACAGAAAATTATTGAAACTATTGAAAATATACCTATTTATAAGTTATCTTTTAATTTATAAAATTCCAAAACCAAATTTATTGAGTTAAGTACTTATGTTAGATAAATAATATTATGCATATCTCAATCTTAATATAATTATGTAAACAAGAATATCACTCTTTGGAATATTATGACAATTATTAAAATTCTTACTTATCCTAAACTTATATTTGAACGTTTCGTGATCCAGTGTACTATTGAAGAAATACACAGAAAATTATTGAAACTACTGAAAATATACTTATTTATAAGTTATCTTTTAATTTATTGAGTATAAGCCTTAGTTACAGATGAGTTCTTAGGAAAGATTTTTAGAGTTGGAGATTTTTGTGATTAGATTAGTGCAATAGTATAGATGATTTTTTTTCGAAATGTTTTTTTTTTTAAACAAACGAATGAAGCTTTCTTCCTGTTATCATTTTTATGTTTTGTTTTATTTTCAAATACAAGATTATCGGGTTAAATTTTATCAATCATACATTTATATATTATATATATATTAATAATTTTAATGTCTACACTGTTAAAATTTTCATTCTAAAATGATGGTAAAATAACTGGCAGCTGTCTGTCCATCCTATTAACCGCAAAATTTACGGTAAAGAACATTTTTTACCTTTATGGTTTTTTAACCGTTTACAACTAGCATTTTTCAAAAATAAAATTTAACTAGATCTTCTAATCTGCTTTTCGTAAGGTAATGGGCATTGGAGAGTGCTGGTCACTCGAAATTCTTCGTGTGCTGAAGGAAATATTGTGGTGACAATACTGAGCCTCGAACCCCAGTTCTGCCAGTCATGAGATTGACAGACTAACCCGCTTGGTTATGATATGTACGCTGCTGCAAAGAACTAAGTGGCTTCATTAGGTGGTCCTAGTTAGTGCGATAAAATTCTGGTTGTTTAACCATATTAGGTGAAAGCAGTTAATTAACTTTTTTTTCACACTTAACGGTTTGATTACTATTTTATTTATGATTATTTGACTCTTTTGGTTGAATATGGTAAAATAACCTTTAAATAAATTGTTATTTAACCACTTTTTCCGAGAAATTTCTAAGAGTGTATGTAACGATTGGAAGAGCACAACTTTTAGATCCCATACCTAGCTTTTAGGTTACTACAGCTTTTAGGTTACATAGGTAACTACAGCTAGGTTACTACAGCTTTTAGGTTACTTAGGTAACTACAGCCAGGTTACTATAGCTTTTAGGTTACTTAGGTAACTACAGCTAGGTTACTATAGCTTTTAGGTTACTTAGGTAACTACAGCTAGGTTACTATAGCTTTTAGGTTACTTAGGTAACTACAGCTAGGTTGCTACAGCTTTTAGGTTACTACAGCTATCTGTATGATTTGAAAAGAAAAAAAAGATCAAAGAATTTTCGATACCAAAAATTTAATTAAAAAAGTTTAAATAAAATTGTTAAAAAATTCTTTAATGGATGCCATTGGCAGTTAGACTTTTAGAAATGGTGAAGCTCGTGTAATATTCCATTTTCCACCTTTAACAACGACGCTAATTACAACCCTATTTTTTTAAATTTTTGTGTTAACTTAAAGTAATAGCGAGTAATAATCATTTTTAATAATAAATATTGTTTCTTCAAAGGTGTATTTTGTGTAAATTAAAAGTAAATACTGCAAACTTGAAATTAAAAGATAATAAATGATTAAATGTAATTCTCGCCAAGAGTAACCAATTTTCCATTCCATACTCAAAAATTATAAAGCAAATTGTGAAATGTATTTTGCAATTCGTGTTATAATTTTAGGGTTAAAATCCATCAAGGTGTAATGATAAAAATAATCTTTGACTTTTTCACTGATTTAATAATGCAGGACAATTTTCATCAGCAATTCCAGGGATTTCTACTCAAGAGTATAAATAATTATTTGTCAATTATTCTATATTTATAAAAAAAATAGAATATCTATTTTTAGAAATTTATTTGCGGAAAGCGAAAGTAATAAAAGCAACAAACTTAAAAATTAAAAATATCATTCAGACGTCTGACTTTCGTAAAATAAGGAGTTTACATCATTTTTTTAAAATCCAGAATTTCGTTTAGTATTCACGACATTATCGGTAAAAAAAAATCATCATGATGGAAATGATCTTGCAAATTTTGAATTTTCATCCACAAGTGACCCTTTTTTTCCTTTTACAAAATAAAAATACACAGATCTCATCATTTCCAAGGTCTATGCTACAAAAGTCCTTTTTTAATATAATTGAAAGAACGATCATTAGGAAAATTGCAAAGTCATCTTTGCGTTGTAAACATTTCTGATTAGTGTACTATTTGCTTGAATTGTACAAATGACAATCTTTTGTAGAACGAAGGAAAAAATTAATGATTTATTTAAATTTGTTTTTTTTTTACATATATATAATAGGTACGCGCATGATTTTATACTTGACTGGTGATTATTTGCAACGACCGTTTCCACTTTGGTTCAGATAATTTGCATTCATAATACAGCTTCTGCTCGAAAACATATGTTATTACACTACATTCCTTCATATTCGAATAATATGAATATAGTGGAATAATGCATGTTTTTGAGCAAAAGCTGAAGAATATTATTCCACTATATTCATTTATATTCGAATAATATGAATATAGTGGAATAATATATGTTTCTGAGCAAAAGCTGAAGAATATTATTCCACTATATTAATTTATATTCGAATTATATGTATATAGTGGAATAATATATGTTTTTGAGGAAAAGCTGAAGAATATTATTCCACTACATTCATTTATATTCGAATAATATGAATACAGTGGAATAATATATGTTTTTAAGCAAAAGCTGAAGAGTATTATTCCACTATATTCATTTATATTCGTCCTCAGTAGAACACCGAAGTCAAGCATCACTGGCTGCGACCAGCAATGGGTGGGTGACCACTTGGATCAGCCTGAGTAGGGACCGAGGGTGCGTGGTATCGGCCCTCGTTAAACTGTTCTACCGTAAAGTGCTCGACTTTACGGTAGCAGGGGACCAAAGTAGGGGAGCCATCCCCTCTGCAGAGGATCAAAATTGCGATGGCATGTCTTCGGATCATCCTCAGGGGTGTTTCCCAGACCGTCGCAAATAGCCCATTGTGTAGCTCTAGTACGACGCAAATAAACTACCTACCTACTTAACATTTATATTCGTATAAAAATTAATAGTTCGACAATTTATAAATTCGACGCACGCCAATAATAATGCAATGCTTAGATTGGATATTATTGGTAAACGGTATTATTGGTATTACGATTGGATATTATTGGTACTACGGTAAAATTTCATTACATAGATTGGATATTTCTCACTATAAAATAAAGGGATACTTTACAGAATAATATGAAGTATAATTTTACACTATGGAATGAAGCAAAAGTTAACACTAAAACATAATAGATCGTTTACGCTATAAAATGAAGAGATACTTTACACTGTAAAATGAAGAAGAGAAGAGTAATAAAGAGGTATTTTGCATTTAAATAAAAGAAGTGATAGTTTACACAAGAAATGAAGCTAAATTTGCACTATAAAATGAAATGAAAATTTACACTATAAAATGGAAGGATAGTTTACTCTATAAAATGAAGTGATACTTAACACTGTAAAATGAAGAGATACTAAACTTGATAAAATGAAGGGGTATTTTACTAAAAATTTAAAGGCTACTCTGCATTAAGAAAAGAAAGGATAATTTACACAATGCAATGAAACAAAATTTAAATCATAAAATAAAGTGAAATTTTATTTTACACAAAATGATAGGATAGTTTCCTCTATAAAATAAAGTGATACTTAACACTGTAAAATGAAGAGACACTTAACTCTATAAAATGATGGGATACTTAGCTCGTTAATGAAGTGGTATTTTGCACTGTAAAATTAAGGATTTTTACACTATAAAATGAAAGGATAGTTTACTTTATAAAATAAAGTGATACTTAATACTGTAAAATAATGAGATACTTATCTCTATAAAATGAAGGGATATTTTACACTAAAGGAAGAAGAGATAGTTTACACAATAAAAATGGAGCCAAATTTACACTAAAAAATAAAGAGATATTTTATACAAATAAAGAAAGTGATAGTTTACACAAAAAATAAAGCTAAATTTACACAATAAAATAAAATGAAATTTTACACTGTAACATGAAGGGATAGTTAACTCTATAAAATGAAGGGATATTTTACTCAAAAAATGTACTTTGCACTATAAAATGAAGGGACATTTTACACTAGAAAAAGAAGACAGTTTACACACAAAAAATGGAACCAAATTTGCATATAAAATAAAGTGAAATTTTACTTTACAAAATGAAGGAGTAGTTTACTCAATGAAACAAAGGAATAGTTTGAACTATAAAATAAAGGGATATTTTACGCTATAAAATGTAATTATGTTTTACATAATGAAATGAAGTTTTGCTTCAGATTATAAAATGAAGGAATACTTTGTACTATAAAATAATTTTTAAATAATAAAAATTTGAATTTTCAGTAGCACTGAGTGCTAAATACGTAAAACAGAATTCTTTAAGAAGTTTATAAAGTTTTTCCTGTTTATAATGTCAATGTTATTGAATTTTGCAAAATATAAACTAATTGTAAAAAGTATCATTCATAGCAACTATCATTTACTTTAATTCAGGATAAAGTACTTCTCTGACTAAGAAAGTAATTTGCCAGATAATATTATCTTTTTTAAGTTCTGCAGCTGTTATGTTGATAAGATAAAATAATTATTTCATTATTATTTCTAGAATATAGCTGGGTCAAATTAGCGAAGTAGTTTTCGGAGATAGAAGAAAATGATGAATTTTAGAAATTATTGTGATATAAATTAAAACCAGAAATAATTTTTTTGCTTAGTTCTTTTATAAATATTTAAAATAACTCATAACTCCTCATAAATCTCTAATTAAAAATTTTTATAGAGTACTGTTGAATTTATAATGTAACAAACTTTATAAGAAAAAAGAGTTTTTGTTGATGAAAATTGAAGATTACATATGAGAAAATGTAAAAATTTAATTTGAATCAAACTGGTAAGCAATTGAGCATTTTTGCAGGAACTTTTGAAAAAATTCAAACTTCATTAGCATTAATTCAGATAATTAATTAATAATAGAAATTAACAAACTTTGCAAGAATTAAAGTTTTTCATGATTTAAATTGATGATAAAATTTTATTATGATATGAATTAAATGCTAAATAATTTTAAAAATTGGATTAAATCCAACTTATAGGCAATTGAATATATCAGTTATGTATTTTTTTCTAAAATTTTAAACTTTAACCCATTAACGGGCGTTTATATCTAGCAATAATATATTACGGATTGAACTTGAGTAAAGGAAAAAAATTCATTTGGCTTTGTTCGATCAAATTAATTTGAATTTCAATATTATTATTATTATTATTTGGTGATAGGTGTACCTTTACTCACTAGAGGCTAATAACTTATTGATTTATATTTCTTTTGAAATGTAAAATAAATTCCCTTGAAATTTTGGAAAAAATATGGAGGAATGCATAAGAATATATCGAAATCAATGCACATGTCGTGTTCTCTTTTGATATCTTTTAGTAGAATACGAATGGCATCTCCTGTAAATATTTCTTAGAATTGGCGCTTGGCTACCAAATTTATTCCAGAATTTTTCATCTAAGATGAAGTTATTAACCTCTACCAGCACACAGAGCCTGGCTAAGGCATGGGCATGCGGTGCAGTTGCCCCGCGCCCCACATAAGAGGGGCCCCCAAATCGAATGGAAAGTTTATTTCAGGTTTCCTTATTTAATGAACTTTTTTTTAAACAAAATATCAGTACAGTTTAAAATTCGATAGTTTTATGTTAGCTTCTTCATTAATCTATCTCATGAGCACAAAAAATCTATTTTTCTCCAATCTATGGCTTTCTAGTGCGGAATTTAGGTAAATTTCGCAATTACGATGGACAAATTTGGCCAATCAAAAGACTGTATTTCTACATATCGCAAAATGGATGTGTTTACCAAAATACAGGCTTCTGATTGGCTTAATTGAGCCATCGTAATTGCAAAAATTTAGCTGAATTCCGCCCTAATGTCAGCAAGGATATGAATTTTTTGAAGCTGGATGACAAAGTTAGCAATTAGAAACTTGCATTCGGCATGATGGAAATTGTCAGAAAATCAATAAAATGGATAGAACGATATTTCGTCTGACCATTTGGAGGGGGGAGGGGGGGACTTAATAACTTTTTTTTAAGATTTTACTCAATTTTCTTTCTATATGTGTATAATGAGGTGAAAATTTAAATTCCTCCATAAAGTTCGGTTCTTCATTACTGAAGTAGTGAAGGCAGAGGGGGGCACCCAAAGAAGTTTTTGCCCCGGGCCCTGCCGCCACAAACTGAAAGTGACAAAATAGTTTACCATGGATATTTAAAAATTGCTGATATTGGTATTAAGTATACACTTACCACAGCCTTATAAAAAGTTAAAAGAAGCGATACAGCGTGAATAAGGTACAAATAATGGCATACATAAAAATAGACAGAAACTATGTCCATTTTGCGCAATTATTTGTTCTTAATTACGTTGTATTTTATTTATACCGTAACTCAAAGTTTACTTTATTTTCAATTAAATTTAAATTTTGTTATCGCAAATTCTAAATCGAAATTTGGTAGTATACTCTTGGATTTATAAACTAACAAACTTAGTAAGAATTGAATATTTTTTTTTTGGTGACATAAACAGATAATACAATTTAGTATGAAATGAATTAAACACTAAAATAATTTTATAAAATGGATAAAATCAAGCCTATAAGCAAATAAATATTTCTACAGTTATTTTATTAAAAAATTAACATTATTTGTTTCAATCCTATATTATTATTATTATTATTATTATTAAAGGTAAATTTCGAATTCATAAACACTTCGACTGAATAAATGCGACTCAACTGAACATTTAAGCTGAATAAATGTGACTTGACTGAACCTTTCGGCTGAATAAATGTTATTCGAATAAACATTTCAGCTGAACATATGTTACTCAATTGAACATTTCGGCTGAGCAAATTTGAATCAAATGTAACTCAACTGAACATTTAGGCTGAACAAATGTGACTCGGCGATACATTTCGGCTGAACAAATGTGATTCAATTGAAAATTCGACTGATTTTTGTTTTTACTCCTGGAAAAATTACTTGAATAGATATGCATCACAAACGCTTTCAAAATAAGAAAATGCATAAAAATAATAAAATCTTACTATAATAAAAAAATTTAAGCACTTTTTCCCTTTATATGCGCAAAATTCTGTAACTTCTCTGTTACACATTTAAAAAAAATATAATTTCAGGTGCTTAAAAAAAAACATTTTTATAAATTCGATTTTTCCTCAAAAGAAACTAATCCATTTTATTGAATCAACAGGTAAAAAAAGTCAATCAGGAAAAAAACAACAGAATATGCATTTACCACGCGCGCGAAAGATATAAAACAAATTCGTGATCATAATTTTTTAATTTCTATCATAAACTTTGCATATTTCGCAATGCCATTAAGAACAAAAAGAAGAACAAATCAACAGCTGTGTTTTAGTCAACATCCGTGTAGAGTGTAGGGATGAGCATCAACATCCATCCACCCCCACTCTGGGTACCTCAACATCTGTCATACCTACACGTGGATGTCCTGATTCAACAATTGCTGCATCAGCTGTTGGAATGACGTTTGATTTGTGTTATAGTCAGATACATAGGAATAAAAACTTTAATCTCCTCTTCTTTAAATGGTAGCTTTTATCTTATTAATATTCTTTTTTCTTACACCTTTACGTTAAATGCTAAATGTCAAAATAAATAAAACAAGTGGTGAACCTAAGATTTTGGTAGACTTTTTTAATGTTCTTCCTTATCTCAGCCCTTTTTTTTTCTCTTTGCGTCAATAATTAAATGTCAAAATAAGACAAGTTGTAAAGCTAGAGATCTTGGTAAAGCTATTTAATATTCTCACATATTTTAATTCTCCTCTTTAATTTATCTGTTACGTGTCAAAAAAATAAATAAAAATTATCTTTTTAAATTAATTTTTTTCCTTTTACGTTAAATGTCAAAACAAATGAAACAAGTGGTGAACCTAAGATTTTGGTAGACTTTTTTAATGTTCTTCCTTATCTCAGCACTTTTTTTTCTCTTTGTGTCAATAATTAAATGTCAAAATAAATAAGACAAGTTGTAAAGCTAGAGATCTTGGTAAAGCTATTTTATATTCTCACATATTTTAATTCTCCTCTTTAATTTAGCTGTTACGTGTCAAAAAAATAAATAAAAATTATCTTTTTAAATTAATTTTTTTCCCTTTACGTTAAATGTCAAAACAAATAAAACAAGTGGTGAACCTAAGATTTTGGTAAACTTTTTTAATGTTCTTCCTTATCTCAGTTTTTTTCTTCCTCTGCGTCAATAGTTAAATATCAAAATAAATAAAACAAGTTGCAAAGCTAGAGATCTTGGTAAAGCTATTTTATATTCATACATATTTTAATTCTCCCCTTTAATTAAACTGTTAAATGTCAAAAAAAAAAAAGAAAGAAAACAACTAACAATTTTCTTTTTACATTTATTTTTTCCCCTTTACGTTAAATGTTAAATATCAAAATAAATAAAACAAGTGGTGAACTTAAGATTTTGGTAGACTTTTTTAATATTCTTCCTTATCTCGGCCTTTTTTTTCTCTTTGCGTCTATAGTTAAATGTCAAAATAAATAAAGCAAGTCGTAAACCTAGAGATTTCGGTAAAGCTATTCTTACATATTTTAGCTCTCTCCTTTAATTCAGCAGTTAAGTGTCAAAAAAATAAATAAAATCATGTGTGAATCTAAATATTTTAGAAGTTTTCAATGTTCTTCCTGTTTTTTTCCTTGATGTCAATGTCAAAAAATAAATTACACAAGTTGTGAACCTAAACATTTTGGTAATACTTTTTAATGTTTTTCGACACTTCAGTTATTTTATTTTGCGTCCATAGCTAATTATTTTGGGAGAATTTTTAGATGTTCTTTCAAATATCATTTTTTTCCACTTTCGTCAGTAGTTAAATGTCAAAAAATAAGTCAAACAAGCTGGAAACTAGAGATTTTGAAAGATATTCATAATGTTCTCCATCTCACTGTTTTTTTTTAATTGTTTCAACAGTTAAAAGTCAAATAAATAAATAAACAAGTTGTAAACTTAAAGATTTTGATAGAGCGTTTTAATGTTCTTCCTCGTCTTAATTTTCATTCTCTTTACATTAATAGTTAAATGTCAAAGAAGTAATTAAACAAATAGTAAACTTAGATATTTCGGTAGAGGTCTTTAATGTTCTTCTCTTTACGTCAATATTTAAAAATCAAAAACTAAGCAAGTTGTGAACCTATAAACGAAGATAGTGCTTTTTATTATTTTTCCACAGTTGTTCTTCGTTTTACGTCAATAGTTAAAAGTCAAAAATACAAATAAAACAAGTTGAGAGCCTTAAGATTTTTGGTAGAGCTTTTTAATGTTCTTATTTTTTCTCTTCCCCCTTACGTCAAAAGTTAAATGTCAAAAAATAAATAAAAAAAGAGTGAACCTAAATATTTTGATAGAGTTCAATCCAATGTAAGGTTACATTTTTCTCTCTTTGTTGTTTTATTATTATTAAATTCAATAATCAATAACATCCACTTTGAAAGTATATTAAAGAAACGCTTTAAGAAATAAATATAAATTTACTTACAACTTATTGCGTGACCGAATTCATATCTTAAGTAACATCTAATATATATAATTCTCTTACGTGGCTCCCAAATTTTGGCTGTATTTCTTTTCCGCCGGTGGCAAAGTTTGCTTTGACGGCGAATCGACCAATGATTGCCGCTAAAAATGCCACATGCCAAATCTGGCTGAGGTGGCTCAACATATAGCGCTTTTAAAAACGGAAACTGAAATAACCAGAGAGCATCAGCTGCGGCAATCTCATACTATTAAGCTAGGCATAAGTGTGTAGTCTTTGTCGATAGATCTCTATTTTAGTATTTTGTCAAAAGCGCTTTTTTTCACGAATATATATTACGAATTTATTTGACAATTTTTGATTTATATCACGAATTATACTATAGCACATTTCTAATAGGTTTAACAAATTACATGTCATTTATTTAAATTTAAATTTATTTTAATGACTTAGTATTTACCAAAATGATGTAATTTTTTTAAAAAAAAAAGTTTTATGTGGATTTGAATGATTGTTTTGAATTCTTAGAATTTTGTGCATTTGCAATGTACCTAAGTTAGTAGCGAGCGAAGCGAGCTTGGTTTGCGCATGGTTGGTATGGTTTGGTATGGTTGCGAAGCAAACCACATAAGACTGCGTAGCAATTTTTGGGGGTTGGCGAGCATTATCAGAATTCGATATTTCTTAATGGCGATATATCCTAAGGAAATGCCAGATGATATTCCTATACACTCATCACAATATCGTATTAATGATTATTTTAATCGATAATACTTGCATTATTACCATATTTGAGGTTAATTGTTGGCTAAAATAATCACGATATTAGTATGTCAAAAGTTATGTATGGAATATTGGGTATTGTCTTGAAACATTATATTCACAATAAGTCATGTAGAAACATTCTATGCATACCTATCATAATACTTAAAATACATATAAATTTATATTTTCCAACATATCACCCCATTTTTGTGTTGAGACCCACACAAAACAATACATTAATTTATTTTCATCAAAAAATTAAGCTGCACAACTACAATAATTACATGGTTTAAAAAAAACATTTATTGATAAATATCTTTATTTACCTCGTATTATCTCAAAAAAGCTTTCAAAATAAAATTTTGAGGATAAAAATTTTAATTAATTTTTATACTTCGTTTTTAATTTTTATTTAAAAAAGAATTTAACAATCCAAAGATATTTTCAAGATAATAGCTTAGGCTTGCGTGTCGTAAATTGTGGACCTTCAACCACATCAGATTAGATAGAAATTTTCTGCGATAGTGCATCAGATACTTTTGGACCAACTAAAGGTCAAAATTACAATTAGATGCTTGCAAGCGACGTCACGCGTGGGTAAGCCAATCAGGTTTGACACACACACGTGACGTCGCTTGCAGGCATGATCCGGAAATTGATTTTGCTTTCCAATCAGCGAGCCAAGCCTTAAAGCTCTAACGTTAATACACACGTTAATACATAACGTTAACAACCGCATGTTTAGACACAACCATGTGATAAGTTGCAAGTACCCTGTTTTTCATCTGCAAACTAAAAGTCTTGCTACAACTAATTAAAAAACAGGACGATTTATCATACTGGCATTTTCCTTTTAGCTGCTTTTTCTCTAAATATCGAACAGCGGGCTTTCACATGCAAAGTTTTCTTTAAAAAATTCGAATGTTGTCGTCAGAAAATTTGGTCCTAGGCTCCTGAAGCATCCTAAGATATTTGCTCAAAAGTTTTCACAATTTCCATGTTCAATTCGTTTTCAAAAAATTTTCTCTTCTCTTTCTTAATAGACTCTTCTTAATAACTCTTTCTTAATAGAATAAGCAATACTTGTGCATAGATTCTTGCAACATTCAGAGAATCTTATTAAATTTTTTTTTCCATTTCACAATTTATACAGCTTATTAAAATTACATCCTACGAATTCATTGTTTTTGTCGAAAAGTATGTAACTGTTTAGGCTGTTTAAAGGTATGCAATGTTTTCCTCGTTTTTCTCTGAAAGTTTTGACGTAGGTTCGGGCAACATCTAAAAGTAAAATTACGAAAATAATTCTTACCGATAATATGAAATTTTATTTAAAACCAACGTTTAAAAATCACGAATTGTAAAATTTGAATTACACCTATACGCCTTTCGGTGTCACATTGGTACACATTCATCAATCGGATAAATGGCACGGAGGATTTTAATATCATGGCCATTTATCCTTCTGATACCATACCACTTTTACTATCCCAGCCATTTATCCTCCTAATGCCCTGTCATTTTTACTATACTTGCCAGTTTTCCCTCAGATGCCATACCATTTTACCATCCCTGCCATTTATCCTATTGATGTCATGCCATTTTTGCCACCATCTCCATTTATCCTATTGATGTCATGCCATTTTTGCCATCATCGCCATTTATCCTATTGATGTGATGCCATTTTTGCCATCATCGCCATATATCCTATTGATGTCATGCCATTTTTGCCATCATCGCCATTTATCCTACTAATGAAGATGTACCATGAAGGTACAAAACACTTAGATTTTAATTAAAATTTTACCATTTACAATTTTCAAACTTTGATTTTTAATGAAATTTAAATCTTACGATTTTCGTTTAAAGTTTGCGTCATTTCACAATTAGTTTGAACCTTGGAATAATAACCAACTATACTTTTCATAACTTTTTTTAAAACATTTTCTCACAAAGGACGTGCAATTTTGTGATCAAAAAGTTTTGTAATAGATTTCTGCAACGTCTCCAGATATTTTTTCAAAATTTATGTCACTGCACAATTTACAGCTTCCATTAGAGTTTTTGCCCGAGAGCATTTTTTTGTGAAAAATAATTAACAGCTTTCAAGAAGGAAAAAAAAAGCCACAAGCAATAGGCATTGCGAGATATCTCTTTAAACGATAAACATTCAGAAATATTAATGTCACAACAGGTATTAAACAATTCTTGTAAATAACGCAGAAAGCTAGTGACGATTTCAGTGTCAAACAAGAATAATTACGTAACTTGCGCGTCGATTACGATCTTTTCTTGACGCAAAGAGTGAAAAAAAGAAAGGGAGAAAAAAAAAATGAAAGTCTTCATATGCGTCAAAACTTAAAACGTTACGAGGTATCGTGACTGGCGACTTTTTTCACGACGACTTGATTAACATCTTCAACAATAGACGTCTGAATAGAGAATGATGTCAACTTAAATGTGATCTATTCCAGCTGTTCCCAAATGGTGTCCTGCGGAACCCTAGGGTTCCGCGAGATAGTATTTTTTAAAACCAGCGATGAGTTTTGAACCTCAGATAATATTTAGATCCAACCTATAATTCATCATTTATTTAATCTTTCGATTGCCTTTATGAAATTATTTCAAGTAAAATGCCAATAACATAGAAATAGAGTTTTTAAAAAGAAAATAAATTTCTAATTACATATATATTGAAGTATATATATTATAATAACATATATATATATATATATATATATATTGAAAATATATTTCTAATAATATATTGAAGAAATTATGAAAAGAATTAGCATTTATAAAATATTGCATTATTATCTCCTATCGCGCTTTTCAATAAAATAATTAAATTCTTTAATAAAAAAATATGTTTCCCAAATAACCATTTTCAGCGTTCATCTCGTAGGAAAACATAATAAGGCTTTATTTTCAGCTTATATACAGATACCAAAAACAAATTCATAAAATAGACTGGATATAGCGCAAGGACTACAAATTTAAGTGTCGAACATAAGACCTAATTTATGATAAAACAATAAAAAATCTTAATTAATCTAATTAAACATTTTAAAAATAGTCATTTAAAGATTATAACGTTCACAAATACCTTAATAAAATTTATTTATAAAATCGGGTTCCTGCTGAAAAAAAGGTTGATTATTTAGGGTTCCGTACCCGAAAAAAATTGGGTACCGTTGATGTATTCATTTTTTAGAAATTAAATGCTTCAGTGAATGTTATAAATTCTGTAAAGGGATAAAATGATTATTTCAAACTCGAATTTATTGTTAAGTATTAAAAATACTATAGAATTATTTCACTGATTCAAATAACAAATTTAACTATGAAGTTAACCTTTAAAAAACTTAAAAGTGTACGTTTTATTTTTTTATGCTTGGGAGACTCCACCCCTCACTTGCAAACCCCCGAAAATGCTCTTTCAGACTTTAATTTATTACATTTTAATTTTTACAGGAATATTTAATAAAATAAAGTGATTTTTGTGCTTTTACGGCTAATTATTAATGCAAAAATTACCGTAAATCAGGTATTTTGTTCCATAACATGTTGCTTTAAAAATGGATTTTACGTTAAAGAGTACCGGGATCCTGATTGGCGGTCCTTTTTTACTGTAATTCGATCTAGAATTTTTTACAGTGCAAATTTTTTTTCTTATCGATTCGCACAAAAAAACATGGATTTGCAATAAGGATGGATATTTTGGTGTACTGATATTCGTTTTAAAAAACGTGACTTCAAAATTAATTAAAAATTTGAAAAATTTAAAACGTATTATTCGTCTTTAAATATAAAGAAAGTGAATGCAAGGAATTATAATTACTTTCCGGTAGCTTCGCTCTCTCATATCATTTGTCCAAAAAGAAAATAACGTAAAAATATTAAAAAACTCCAAATAAAATAATAAATACATACAAATGTTCAGACATGAAAATTTACATAAAATAAAAATGTTATTTCGATTTCTGTCTTCATTTATTTATTCTTTTAGCCTTTTTAAGCATTAAATAAGTTTAAATTATTAAATGCACCAGGAAAAAATAATTTTAAGAAAACATATGAGTTTTTAAAAAAAATCAAGAAGCCAAAGTGGAAACTTAAATCAAAATATCATAATTAAAAATTGTATGCGTTTAAATATACTCTTCATATTTTTACCCGGCAATAAATAAGTTTAAATTATTAAAATCAACTAGAAGAAAAAATTTAAATAATATATATATCCTTAAAAAATGAAATCGTAAATATTTAAATTGAAATATATTTCCACGCAAATAAATAAAAATAGGATGAGGAAAGAATTGTGTGATGTCAAATACAGGGCGAAGTTGCCTAAACAGGAAAGTGAAAAGACTATCCAAAAACTCTTGATATTAGTTTATATAAATATTAATATCGGTTCTCCTTAATTTATTAATCTAATATTTTTAATATGAAAAGAGAAAATTTGGTTGTTGTTCAAATGACCGGGAAAAATACGTATTTATCGATGACTTTTTGGGATTGTATTAAAAAAAATTATAATAAAAAAATTCATAATAAAAAAATTTATAATAAAAAAATAAACTTTTAAAATTTAATATTTCCTAAGCTAATTTGATTTTTTAAAAACGTCAGAAGTATATTTTTATCTCCCGTCTTAAGAGTTTGTGACTATAGAAAATTATAATTTTACTGCGATTAATTTTCCTTAACATCGAAAAATATAAACTATCACCCGTCAATATGAACTATTTAATGATTCCAAAATTGATTCAAAATTTAAACAAAATTAGACGCATTTTTCCTTTTCAAACATGAGTGAGTAGCTGCTATTAGTTTTTGCTAAACGGCTCAAAAAAATTTAACTTCGACAATATCTTTAAACTATTGTATTTACAATAATATTTCGATATTCGATGTGTTCTTTAAACGTTTTTCAAGAAATGAGAAAAATTTCATTTTGTTTTTTAAGCAGTTTTTGAGTTATGACAATGGGCAGCACGGTCTACAAAAATTACCTGAAATAGTTAGTCCAATGAAAAAAATTCCGGATCAACTTACGGGAAAAAGAATGACGCACTGAGTGCAGGACTCTTAAAATCTATTTTTACCGTAATTTCTGAAATATTTATTTAATTACAGATATTCAGCGATTTTCTGTAAGAACTATGTATCAGTTTTTTGTTACGTAACATTTTAAGGTAAAAATTGATTTTTCGCAATAAAAAGTACCGACACTCAAGACGCCAGTACTTTTTACCGTAATTTGATCTGGAATTTTTTACAGTTTTGTGACAGAGGATGTATGCTTAAGGATAAAAATACGTAGCATTTCGCTATAATTAATTTAAACGTAAAAATATAAATAAATAATTAACCTTATCATATGGTACTCCAAGGTATAAATTAGATTCGAATTTTGTGCATAAGCAATGTCCCCGCCGACAAAACATCTTTTTTTTTTATCAATTAAAATAATCTCAGTTTTGCAATCTAAACACAGTAACAAAAGAAATACATATTTTACAACAAAAACGTAACTTCTCGCGTCTGGCAAAAAATTTATTAATTTTTTCGACATAAAACCAAGACATTTTACGATTGGAAGATGATAATATTTGACCTTGTGCTGACAACTGTGTTAACAATCTTGGTCGGTTGTTTTGTCGTCTCGCAGCTAAGGAATAATAATCATTGAGAATACAAAATTGGTATCCACTTTTGATTAAAGTAACTGCTTTTTTTTCCAGTAATACAAACAACTAAACTCCCATACCTTTACACAATATTCTGAAAAAGATATTTTCAAAAGTAAACAACGTTTCACTTAAAAAAAAGTATCGTCTGCTAACTCATTTTTAATTTCATTTTTTGATTTTTCAAATTCATTCAACTCATTTTTCAAAGTTCAAATAACAATTAAACTGTTCGATATCGTGAGGAAACATCGATTTTTCATAAGTCGCAATATTTTTGAATTAATATTATTTTTAAATGGGTCTATATTTTAGTTATACAGATAAAATTTTTCATCACTCTCGATAATTATCGTCAAAGATAATATACTTGCAATATTATTGTTATCAACACTAATTGCATATTATTGTATTCGATAATTGTTGATATAGATAATAATTGCGAATTTATCGTTATCACTAATGATCGGTATCTAATAATTTATTTTTTACATAAACTAAGATGTTTTATGATATGAAGATGATAATGTTTAACCTTGAGACAGCTACTATGTTGACAATTTCGGTTTTGTCGTCTCATAGCTAAAGAATAATAAAGATTAAGCACACAAAATTTGTCACCAGTTTTGATTAATGTAACTGTTTTTTCCAGTAAAACAATTATCTAAACATATAGATTTACACATTATTCTTAAAAATATATTTTGAGAAGTAAACAAGGCTTCACACTTATAAAAGTTCTAAGATTGTCGTCTGTTTCGCGATAATTTTAAAAATTTGAAATAAATTCATTTTATACGCAATCAAACGACAATTAAATTTGACACAGTGAGTAAACATCGATATTTCACCATATATTTGAATTTATATTATTTTTCCAACATTTACATTTTTTTAAATTTCTTAGTTATTCGAATAGAGTTTATCCCGGCACTCACGATAATTATTGTTACGGATAATACTTGCGATATTAATATTATCGTTATTGTTAATAATTGGTATAATATCGTATGCAATAATTATTGCTATGGATAATGCTAGCGAAATTTCGTTTTCAGTAACGATAACCATATTATCGCATTCTATAAATATCGTTATCATAACACTCGCGACATAATTGGACTACGTTTAAACTTATAGAGCAAGAGAGTGCGCCATGAAAGATCAGCAAATATTATTATTTTTTTAAATTTTGCATTCATAATCTACAGACTAAAACAAAATACGAGTATGTACTACTTACTTTGATTGCAGTTTAATGAGTGTTAGAACAAAAACAAAGAAAAACTTTTAAAATTATTTTAATCAATATAAGACCAAGTACAAATTATCGCCAAAAATTAATTTTAATTAAGTGAAAATTAAATTTGCCACTCCTCCAAAAGTATGTCCTGTATATGCAAAATTATACATAGAATAAATCGTATTATCGAATCTATTGCATTATATCGTATTATACATAAAATGCATCATATGACCATTTTTTTCTTCTTTTTTTCAAAATATAATTGGTTTGTTTCGTTCGTACTTAGTCTTCCTCCTTTTAAATTGGTTGCCGATATTTTTACAAAAATACCTAATCAATAATATTATTTATAGAAAATAGTTACAGAATACAATTATTACTGCAAAGTATTTAAACAATATTTAATATTTATGTAACGCTTTTATTTTTACAAAATTCTTTATAAAGACAGAACATTACATTTTTTTCATATTTTGCACAAATAATTAGTAAGTTAAATCAAAACGCTTACCGTTGATTTGTCTATAGGTTCGTGGTATGCTAAAGTTTCTATACAAGTTTATATATAAGTTTATATACGTGATATACAAAAGTTTAATTTATATTTAATCTACCACCTATTGAGATTAAGATCAATATTTCTAATTCAAAATACTTGCAAAATTTATTTTTTTTTACGAAATACTTATACAATATTTACTGTTTCTCTAAAATTCTAAAAAAAAATTTTTTTTTGTTCTAAATATAATTTTTTATTGTATTTGTGTTTAATTTTTAATTTATGTTTTAATATTTATAAAAAAAAACAAATATTAAAACGAAAGCATTCGATGTTTCTAAATTAAGTGCAAGGTTACATTTTATCGTCAGCCTACAGTCAAATAAAAAAAAATCAAATCATAAATTACTTATTTTTAGGTACCAAAGGGTTTTCCCCGTCGCTAAAATGTTCTTTTTTTTGCATAAAACTTTTCTCAGAATGCTGATAAAAGCATGAAAATCAGGGTACATAATGCACCATTTGCAAGCTTCTATCAAAAAGCACTTAAAATTCCAGAATAGAATTGGAAGCAATCGTTGATAAGTGTATCGGTATTATTGCCTGATAAAATGGCTATCCAGGTAGAGGCGCGTTTAGAAAAGGCTGCTTTTTACTAAACTTTTCCAAATGTCAAATGTCACTGGGTTTTGTTTTCTTTCTTGTCTTGACTTTTAAGAGATTTGATTGAAGCTTGTTTTATGTGTTGCTTTATCTAACTGTTTTATTTTCTTTTGTGTTGGAATGAAACAGGTGTTCGACTCAGAACATCCTGAATCAAGGTGGGGGTGGTGGGGTTGAGGGTAAAGAAGAGGTTCAGCAGCTGGGTATCTGTATATGCAGTCAGCTGCGTACGGTTGGTAGCAGTACTTTATGTCTTTAAACACCTTGGTCCCTACAAAGAAATAAAAAAAAAAGTATCTCAGCTGAGCATGTTTCTAGCTCTCTTCATCCAAGGAAATACAAATGTATTGACTGAAATCACGAAAAACAGTACAGTTAAAACCTTGGAAACCTTTTAAAAAAGCATTTTTAATAATGGCAATCATTTTCAGACTGATTTGTAAGTTTGATGAAAAAGGACGTAATAAGTTGGAAAATCTTTGATAAAGGAAGAAAAAGTTTTTTTATTTTTAATAAAAGTCTGGCAATAATTTTTATGTTGATTGGCAAGTCATTGGAAAAAAGCATTTTTTCGTGTAGTTTAATCAAAGAATTTTGGCATTAAATCAAAAATTGGTTAGTTCTTGATGAAAAAGAATGTTTTTCCTCAAACTTTACCAATAAGTAGGCAAATCTGTTATAAAGGAAAAAACCTTTTTTATTTAAGCCTGGCAATAATTTTTATATTGATTTCATTGAAAAGTAAGCATTTTTCGTGAAATTTAACCACAAAATTTTGGCATTAAGTAAAAAATTGAGTTCATAAAATTGAAAGAATGAAAATAACAACTGTAGTTTAGTCCATCATTTTGTTTTTAAATCTCAAAAATTTTTGCATGCAAGTGTATTACGTGAATAATCAAAAGAAATGGGTTTTTATTTTAAAGTAAATTAAGGATAACGATAGAAATAAAAAAAAACTAAAAAAGTTTTAGTTGCATTTTGTTAAAAAATGATTTCTGTTTTCAATTTTAGAAAGATGTATTTCAAAATTTGTAAAATATAACTGCATGTAATTTGGAATACATGTATATTTTAGATAACAAAAATTCCTATTTCAATATGAAATTTGTTTGAACTTTTTCATAAGTATTCATGTAAAAACTAAAAAATATTGAAAGAAAAAATATGTATTTTATAATCGAAAGAAATTTTTTAAATGTTTACAGCAAAGCAAAGTGGTCTAAGATTTAATTAATAGCTAATATTTTAAATAGTAGCTGAAAAATATTCAATTTCATTTGAATAAATACCGAATTACACTTAATCCTGATCCGATTACCTGCATTGAATCGGTTATTAAATTCATATAATTACTAACGAGGGGCATTTTTTTTTTTGCGGTGCTTTTTGTTTCCCATCTATCTACTAGACCAGTGGTTTCCAACTGGAGGCCCGAGAAGCCTTTCTTTGTGGCCCGCGAACTGAAATATATTAGTTGTCATCTTTTTGCGGACATTTTTTGTAAAAAATCTATATGGGTTTAAAATACTTCTCTCATTAATAAAAACCTAATTTTTTCATTTCTGTGAAATTTAACATACCAACGGAGCAAAAAAATTTATTACTCAGGTTTTGCATCCAAGAAAATATTTATTCAAATACAAAAATAATCGTGTATGTTGCTCTTTTTTACTTCATATTTTTTTTTTTTTTTTTTTGCATTTTGTAAATATAATTTAGCATGTACGTATCAGAAATTTTCTAGAAGAAATTCTCCGATTTAATTTTTTGAAACCACTCATTTTGGTCGAAAATATTTACACACACACATTGCAAAGTTTTAAATTTAAATGTAAATATCTATTCTCTGGTAGTTGCAGCAGACAAATCTCAATTTTCTGATTGAACATTTTACGTGCTACTGTGTAAGTTTTAATACCAATCTTTTTAAAGTTCTTTTTAAAGTAAAATCTTAACAATTAGATATATGTTGCACATTAATTGTCTAATACGTATAACTTTAATGCACATTAAAGTTATTGTAGCCTAATTTTTTAATATGCAATTAAATATTTTTAAAAATCTACTTCTTATTTTAATTTTTAATTCAGTACTTTTGTTTTGTACAACTTGGTAAAAATCTGACAGTAATATTTAATGTTCCTTCAAACATAAAAGAGTCCCATATAAAATTTTGATAAAGTTGCGGCTCGCTATTTGATTTGTGTTTTTAATTGTGGCCCCCGACTTCATGTAAGTTGGAAACCCCTGTACTAGACCAAGGTAAATCACAAACGTAAAAATGTTGGAAACAACCTTAGATATCCATATCCCGACAAAAATAATAACTGATTAATAGCCGGAAAATAGCTTAATATACATCTACAGGCGATAAAATTTTCTGCACCACATACCATCTCCCTTCCTATTCTTTTCATCATCATCCCCAAGCTTTCAACTAATTTTCCCTCGTGCCCATGCATCCGCTCTAATATCCGTGCAATTCATAAAATTTGGCGACAATATTCTGTCACGTGGTCCACGTAATGAATAAGTCTTGCCACTGCTAAATTAGATTACAAAGGAAGGAAGGAAAAGGAACTGACCGTAAGATAGAGTAGTCTGTGAATTTTCTCTACCATTCAAAAATTTCCCATGCATCACAGAGAGTTATGACTTAGACCAAATTGTTTCTGGCATCGGTCCAGCCAAGTTCATCATTTTCAAGAAAGAAAAAAAAAATGTAGTCTCTCTCTTGGTTGGGAAAACCTCATTTTTATTCCAAATTTCAACAACGATTAGTTCAAAGTAGGACCCTTGAGAATATAATTGGGAAGATATATGAGGTTTTAATGATCGTAAAGCTTAAAATTAATTATAATCAGGCTATTAATTTGCACTATTTCCAGAAATACTCGGCTACTATTTTTTTTAACTATCAAAAATGGCTAGTTAAATTATCTTAAGTTTTACTTTTTTTGATTCGCTTTGGTTCTTAGTAATAATCCTTTATCATTTTATGCTCAGGGGATGTTTTTGAAGAGGAGGAAAGTTCAGGGATTCAAAGGATTGCTCTGTGAAAAGTTGTCTGAGATTGGTCGTTTTTAATGGAATTAAGATGGTCTTGATACTTCTGTTATAAAAGTTACCAGACTTTAATCAGTCACCGTTTAGAGAAATACAATAGTAAGAGTTGTCTTTTATCTATCCCAGTTTAATAGAGTTAGAGAATGCGATACTATTAATATGATGCTCTTGAGTTTTCTCAAATAAAAGTTGTCTATTATTTGTCCCCATTTAACAGAATAGGATACTGTCAATATGATGCTCTTTAGGTTTCTCAAATAAAAGTTGTCTATTATTTGTCCCCGTTTAACAGAATAGGATACTATCAATATGATGCTCTTTAGGTTTCTCAAATAAACGTTGTCTATTATTTGTCCCCATTTAACAGAATAGGATACTATCAATATGATGCTCTTTAGGTTTCTCAAATAAAAGTTGTCTATTATTTGTCCCCATTTAACAGAATAGGATACTGTCAATATGATGCTCTTTAGGTTTCTCAAATAAAAGTTGTCTATTATTTGTCCCCATTTAACAGAATAGGATACTGTCAATATGATGCTCTTTAGGTTTCTCAAATAAAAGTTGTCTATTATTTGTCCCCATTTAACAGAATAGGATACTGTCAATATGATGCTCTTTAGGTTTCTCAAATAAAAGTTGTCTATTATTTGTCCCCATTTAACAGAATAGGATACTGTCAATATGATGCTCTTTAGGTTTCTCAAATAAAAGTTGTCTATTATTTGTCCCCATTTAACAGAATAGGATACTGTCAATATGATGCTCTTTAGGTTTCTCAAATAAAAGTTGTCTATTATTTGTCCCCATTTAACAGAATAGGATACTGTCAATATGATGCTCTTTAGGTTTCTCAAATAAAAGTTGTCTATTATTTGTCCCCATTTAACAGAATAGGATACTGTCAATATGATGCTCTTTAGGTTTCTCAAATAAAAGTTGTCTATTATTTGTCCCCATTTAACAGAATAGGATACTGTCAATATGATGCTCTTTAGGTTTCTCAAATAAAAGCTGTCTATTATTTGTCCCCATTTAACAGAATAGGATACTGTCAATATGATGCTCTTTAGGTTTCTCAAATAAAAGTTGTCTATTATTTGTCCCCATTTAACAGAATAGGATACTGTCAATATGATGCTTTTTAGGTTTCTCAAATAAAAGTTGTCTATTATTTGTCCCCATTTAACAGAATAGGATACTATCAATATGATGCTCTTTAGGTTTCTCAAATAAAAGTTGTCTTTCATCTGTCTCCATTCAATAGAATTACAGAACATGATACTATTAAAACAGAGCTATTAATTTATCTCTAATATACGCTCTTTTTTTTTATCTGTCCCCCGATTATGGAATTATCTATATACAAACATTTTACTAACAGTTTTGTTGCCAATATGAATCCATATAACGCAAATCATCAGAAAAAAAAATCCGCCACGAAGCTCAATACTTTATTTAGGAGTTCACTTGTCTTCTATATTGGATTTAAAATTACGAGGCTACGGAGTTGAACATTAATAATCCTAAACCCCCAAAAATAGGTCGGCTGTTCTACGACAAATTATACAAATGTTTTGTAATTAGTTTGAGGGGTGCACTTTTTCTTAAAGATGTAAGTCTTGAAAAACCTGAATTAAGTATACGAAAAAAAGAAGGGAAAAAAATAAACAATGGCTTTTCACAAAGAATTCTGAAACTTTTCATTCAGACATTCAGTGGCATTGAATGAGATGCACTACTTAACCTTGAATGGAATTTTTTTTTTCTTATAGTCATTCACACAAGTAAGAAAATTTATCTATCCGCGGAATTTTAAAAGCTTTGTGATAAAAGAGAAATGTTGATCGTAAATTTTGAGCCAGACACTTTCTTTCTTTTGATATTATTTTTTTTTCTTCATATTGGCGAATTCCTGCTTTCTTAACCTGTTAGCGGTATGATTCTAAATTCAAAATCTGTCCGCATCTCAGCGAAATTATCTTTTCAATATAAACGATTTTACTTAGTCGTTTATTACTTATTTGTGTTCATAAAAATAAAAATAAAAATTAGTGTTTGAGTTTAATCTATGAAGGCTTAATGGAAGTAAAGTCTTTTAATTATTAATATTTTGAGAAAGGATATATTTTTTCTTTAGTTCCCTTTAAAAGAAATAACTAGAAAACAAATTTCTCAAGTTTTCGCTTATAGCGGATGCATGTGCTGTTGCAAATATATTCACAGCATTTTACAGCTTTTCATTATTATTTATTTCCCAGTAACTGAAACTCCTATCGAATAGCAGACGCAAACGCACACAAAAAAAGTGAATACTCTGAATAACTTTTAATCTAATGATAGAATTTTCACCTACTGCGATTCAATCTTAAAAATTTGAGAGGATAACTTTAAATATTTTAATTAATTAGTGTAGATTACGATATTTCGAGCAACATGCACAAACACTTACTTTCTCTAAAGAAACATACCTCTTTTTAGAGGATTTATATTATTGATCCTCGAAATAGAGAGGTAATTAAGTAATTATAAATTTTTTTTAAATGTCCCAATAGTTTGGACAGGAAAGCGATCCACAGTTTGCATCCCTTAATGTTAATTTTTATTTTTTTGGTGAAATACGTAAAAAGTAAGAAGTTCAAAACTTTCATAAAGACGAAGTGGCTCAGGTGATTGAGTCCTCACCTCCCACTGAGGAGTTCCGGGTTCGAATCCTAACAATGGCTGATTGATACGAATTCCACACCCAGCTCGCACCAACCACAGTGCTGACTTAAAATACCCTCAGTGGTAGGTGGATCATGGTTTAGAGTCCCCTTTCCGTCTGGCTAACCATGCGAGATTTCCCTGGTTTTCCTCTTCCTGTAACGCAAACGCAGGTTAGTTACATCAAAAAGTTCCTCCACGAAGGAAATTTCTTCCAATACTTGATCAAGGAGTTCACTTGTCTTCTATAGTGGGTTCAATATTACAAGGCTACGGAGTTGAACATTAGTTGTCGTGAACTCAGAATTGGGTCGGCTGTTTAACTACAGTTATAAAAGAAAGTTCACGAGATACCTCGCGAGCTTTGTAAGCGACTTGGAAAATTTTCACCCTCCAACAGATCGTTTATCCTTTTAAATTAGTTTATCAAACAGTAATTTCAAACAGAAAATATTTTTTAATAATTATTTATTATTTTATTTAATAGTAGTCGAAAAATTGTGAATTGTAAGGTATAAAATTTTTTGCGTCAATATAAAGAAAGTAATTTTAAATGGCAAAATACAAAATTTGAACGAAATCGGCTTAATAGTTTCTGAGTTATTAAATTTAATTTTAAAAAAGTCGCATATTTAAAATTTGATGTCTCAAGAACTATTTGTATGTATATATGCGTATGTATACATGCATATGTATATGTGCTAATAAGTATATGTGCGCAAATCAGTTGCGTTGAGGCAAAATACCTTTACTTTTAACCATAATATTACTCAAATATCAGCATATAACAAAATTTCTTTCTTCTATAATTTCAATGAGAGATCATAATATATCTAGAATTTTGTTCTGTACATTTAAAGCTTCATGTAATAGCATTTGAATGTCATGTGAGGAAATTGGAATTTTTTTTTTATGGTCTTATTTAAACTCCAACTAACTGTCTTTGTAATTCTAATGAGATACGAAAACGTCTGGAATTTCATTCTCAAAACTAAACGATATATACCAAAACTGAGTAGAAAGAATTATTTTTTCTTATAGTTTCATTCATAAAACTATTTTGGTATTCCAGTGACAATTTCTAGGATTTTGATTTTGAAATGAAACGATGACTTTAACAAACGATGCAATTCGCCTCTTGAACACTTATGAAGAAAAAAAGAGCATTATTACTTTTTCTTAACTTTTATTTACGATGAAATTTACTTCTTTTGAAATTTCAGACGATAATTTGTAAGATTTTATGTATGAAACTAAACTATATATTGGTTTTTCATACTATCAAAAGAACATAATTTTTCCCAACCTATTATTATCCTTTTGAAATTTCTGTGACAGACGATAATTTCAAGAGTTTTATTTTCGAACCTAAACGATGTTTTTGTCTTTCGAACCTATATGAGGAAAAAGGAAAGTAAACTTTTAAAAAGAGCATTTTTCTCTGGAAGTCAGTGAGAGCAATACCAAGAATAACTTACCGCGAAATATACATAGTTTTTCTCTTCGCACATTAACACGTGGTTTTCCTCTAAATGTTCGACTCCCCTCTTGTTTTGTTGGTATGTAGGTCTTGTTCTTAGAACATGAGGGAAACAAGATACAAAGGTCGACAGGGCAGAGAGAAATTTTTGAGACTTTTCTGGTGGTTTCCTTTTAAAGAGATGAATCGTTCACCGCTTATGATAACACAGAGAATTGGGTATTACTACATCGTTAGAGACAGAAGCTAATCTCCTGGTGCTGACATAAATCGTTTGGTGTTGAGTTGAAAGAATTGAAACGGTATTACAATAAGAAACCTGTTTATTTTTATTTCATACTTTGACTTTAACTAAACAAAACTAACAGAAAAATATTATTATTATTATTATTCATTTATTTTGAATTACGGGTCACTGCTTATAAAAGCATCGAAAAATGAATATTTACTGCATCGTTAGAAACAGAAGCTAATCTTACCAACTTTCAAAAATCGTTTGGAGTTGGGTTTAAAGAATTAAAATAGCATTTAACATTTATAATAAGAAATCTGCTTAATTTTCACTTGAATCTTCGATTTTAATCAACGAAGTAAACGTTATAGTTTTACTATATCCTTTTAACTTTTATTTAGTTTTAGAACAATGAATTCATAATTTGTTAAAAACTGATTTGTAAGCAAAATAAATACAAATTTAATAATTTTTAAAATATTTTTGCAAGAACCTTAGAAAAATGGTTTAGTTTTAAATTATTTTCTTTTTTTTCTTTTTTTAGATAAATCAATTGTATATCAATAAAAAACATTTTATTCTCAAATAGAACAAAAATTAAAGAAACATGCCATGTGGGCTACACTTTAGGCAGATATTTCGAATTCTTCCATGGCAATGGTCATTAAATTCCTAACTTTGGTATTCAAACGATTCAGACAGATCATAAAATAGAAGAAAAAAAATCGTTCCATAGGCCAATGCTCGATTTGGGCATACAATAGACATTACGTGGCATAGTCTTCACAGCCTAATAAATCAGCAAATGTAGATATATTCTCTCTAATTAGCATGCCTCCCAGACAGACAGACAGACGTCTGAGTAAATTGCTTTCGATTCCGTAACAACCCTCCACACCCCCATCTCGTCTGCGAGTGGTCATATTATTGACAGACATCTGTTACTACTATGAGATCTCATTAAATCTTCGGATACTAGTCATCCTTTTTTTTTTTTTTTTTACAAATCTCGTTATTTATTTACTCGTTATTAATTATCTGTTATTTATAACGGTGACACCCATAAAAGGTATATATGAGCATAAGGGTTTCTGAATTTGGCATTAATGCGTTGTTGAAAATTTAATTTACTTGAGCAAAGGATGTAAATTAGGTGTGTTTCATAATTGGATGGAAATTGGAGGAATCATTAGAACAAAATACATCAAAGAGTTGATTGAGGTCACTAATATAAAAGCATAAAACTGTACATAAAACTTTGATTAAACTATAAATTAAAAGATAGGAATAAGATTATAATATATTAATTTATTAATCATAATAATTTTCTATATATTATAATATATATATATAAGAAAAAGATGAACAGCATAAAATGTTTAATAAAAATATAAGAAAAATATGAACAAAATAAAATGTTTAATAAAAATATAAGAAAAAGATGAACAGAATAAAATGTTTAATAAAAATATGAACTAAATGAGAATTTCAATGAAATACGAACAAAGCGCAAAAATTTTTAAACTTTGATAAAACTGTAAATTGAAAGAGAAAATAATGAATAAAAATATAAACAAAGAAGGTTTATTTTTTGAAAAAAATATGAACTGAATGGAAAAAATATTTGATAAAAGTAAAAAAGAAAAAGGGAGAGGAAAATTTCTGATAAAAAGATGAGCCCAATAAAAAAAATTTAATAAAAATATGAACAAAATAGAAAAAAAATTCAGCAAATTACGAACAAACGGAGAGCATTTTTGATAAAAGTAAAAAAATCGTGAAGAAAATTTTTAATAAAAAATGAGCACAAAAAGAGAAAAATTTCAGTAAAAATTTAAACTTGATAAAAATCTGGAACTTTTTGATAAAATAATAACTGATGAGAGGAACGTTTCAATATAAGAGATAAACTTAGAACACTTGAATCCAAAATGTAAATCGTAGAGGAGTGAAATGTTTGTATACAAAAAAGATGTTTACGAATGAAACAAAACAAAAAAGACGAAAAATATAATTCCTGAAATCTTATCGAACTCCTTTAAAAGAAAGTGATAATTTCAAGTGCCTTTTCATAATCGTAACTTAAATAGCTATCACCTGAAAAATTGTAATTTTCTCCCACATTGAATAGCTTTAACATCTACTTAACAATGTTTCTATACAATACCCTTAAGAACAAAATTTTTATTAAACTCCATTAATTATTGATAATTTTATTTAATTATAAAAATAGGTATTAACACTAGATTGCCCAAGGAAGTTATTCTTTTTAATTTCTATTAGAAAAACAATGATGACACAATTTCTAAGAATTTTGTGACTTTTTGTACAATACATAATTTTTTTAGTGTTAATATGTACTAATAACTTGTTTTATAACTGAAAATATTATCAAAATTATTAAAAATGAATTTTAAACAAATTTCTTTACATATTAGTTATTCTTTCACAATGCAGTCATTTTGAGGGCAATATAGGAATTTCAATCTTTCTAGTGTTAATAACTAAAAGTATTCGAATGTTTTGAATTTCCAATTTGATAATATTTATAAGTTTAAAATTGCAGAAATGCTTTAGAATAATGAAGAAAAAAAGCATCGTTTCACTAAAATAGTTGTTACGTTAAATTTAAAATTAAAAAGTCTTTTTTTTTTTCCATAGTAATTTTCTTTTTGTCAAATTCTTTCATGTTACAAATTCGTAAAATAAAATAAAATGTATTTAAAGAAATCGAATCGAAAATTCATAAAAATTAAACGATTTGTAACACTTGTTTCCTAATCAAATTCTTTAAATTCGCAACTGTTTAACTGTGACTGCAAAAATCAAATCAATTGCGGAGTTTTTTATTTATCAAATTCATAAAAGAGTTGGAAAAAAAATTCAGTGATAGATTTAAATCATGAAAAAAATATTTTCTTCTCCCTCTCGCTGTTCTTATAAGATTAAGTGATAAGATTTATGATTGTATACAATTTTCGTCCATTTTCAATTAATTTTCAATTTAGATTTTTATCCTGATTTATCAGATGTCATTCGAATCCCCAAACCAACTCAGAATTCCGTCCCCTCGTGCCGTAATTAGGATGCAAGTACAATAAAGAGCCAAAATTAAGCTCACTGCAAACTTTGTCTCTGCCATTTTCACCATTGATGAACCCCTTTATTGCTTGTATTCCGAAGGGTAAGCGGGGTAAAATGATACCCTGGGGTATTTTCTTTATTAGCTGTACATGGCCAACTCAAACGGAGCGCATCTTTTTGCAATGAACACGAAGGGCTGACGGGGCAAATGATTCAACCCACAATACAACGTTCCGGTTCCGTGCGGGTAGTGAATATGCAATGATTTGTAACAGTTATTGAAGCTGTCATTAAAAAAATTATTCATACATAATCCAAGTACCTGTAGCAGCTATTTTTTGATACCCGTTACTAAAAAACATATATATATATATATATATATATATATATATATATATATATATATATATATATATATATATATATATATGTTTTTACGTGCTATTTTTTCTTTTTGTGATCTATTTTATTTGTTGTTATTTTTATAAAAGAATTTTTTGAGTGCTCCTCACACTATTGTATTAATATATTTTGCTTTGGCTTTATTGATACAATATCAGAAAGCACTCTGTTTTGCGGATATAATCGTGTGGGCTGAAGAAAAGATTATATCTTTTTTTTCCCCGGTTTTATTTTTCCGGTTTTTTATATAAAATTTCATCCTTTTTTTTTTTGTATATATATTATATGAACTGTTGTTTGTTATTTTTTACCTATTATTCCCCCCCCCCTTTTTTTTTTTCTTCATATGTCTATAATTTTTCTTTGTTTTATTCTTCATTTTGAACTTATCTAATGAGTTCTGTTTACTTGCAACTTAAGCGCAATAAATGAAACTTATTGTTTTTCTTAACTTTCTTCGTGTTTTCTTGTATTTACTTATTTATTATATATATATATATATATATCCTTTATTCTAGAATAAATACGTGTCCTGTGAGCCGAACAAGGCCTTCCGATAAATTAACTATAACCTATTAAAGTTTTTTATAGGTTATTATAGGTTTAACCGAAAATTATTATAATTTTTTTTTGAAAAATTTATTTTAAATTTGGTACTTGCAGTCCAAGAAAAAGACTTCCCCTATCCACACATGTGGCCTATGACGTTAGCGAAATTTAATCTTTATCAACAAAATGGCGTATTAAAGTTGAACTAAGTTTCTCTATGTAAGTTAGAATTTTAATAAGCAATACAGTTAATTATATACAGCCGGATCTCACATCGAATTAGTTGAAATATAATTCTTTCACGTCTACTTCTTTTACTTAACTTAGATTTATTATTTGTTCATGGATTTTAATTTTAAAGTTTTATATATATATATATATATATATATATATATATATATATATATATATATATATATATATTGGGTACCTGGCGACGTCGATGCGTAATTAGTTTGTTTATGTTCCACAAGGCTTCGTGCCTGTCTTTGTTTCAAGTCTCTGTGCAAATATATAGTGAAAGAATTGAAATCTTTGAGAAAGAATCTTTGTGAAAGAATTTAGAATGTGTCACTTAAGAGAATTTACTTGACGGACTTGGCTTACTGGAAATACAATGGAAAGGACAGTTGTTAACGTTAACAAATGTTACTTTTCCCCAACCAATCAGGATCGAGAAACCCACACTACGTCACTTGCAGGTATTGCAGCAAAATTATTTTTTTTATCAGTTATTAAAAAAATAAATATGTTCTTCATTCAGATCGACTGTTATGAAATTATTATGTCTTAAGATCGATCGATTATCGTTCATTAAGACAAAAAGATCGAAAAGGTGGCCAAATACAGCCCTTCACTTCATCAAATACGGCCCGTGAAGACTTCCACAAAAATAATGTTTTAAAACTTATTTTTAACTTATTTTGACTAGAAGCTTTTATTTATTGACTAGATTTATTTATTGACTTTATTTATTGATTATTTTGACTAGAAGCTTTTATTTATTTAGACTACTGCTTTTTTTAATTATCTATTAAAAAAAAGCTACTATTTGACATTCACATTTATATGAATATACATTATTTTTATATAATGTATATTCATATAAGTGTGAATGTCAAACAGGTGGCTTATTGACCAAATACAGTCTTGCAGTTTATTAATTATCTTGCGAAAACTTAGACAAATCCGATTTTTAAGAATTTATTTCACATTTATTTTTACGCCTTTTTATTCGAGCTAAATTATTAAATTATGTAAATAAAATTACATAAAAACTATAGGATATTAAATTGATTTAAAAATAATATTATTTTTATTAATATCTGGAAGCCAGAAAATTGCTTGCAAAGTTGAATGCGTATGAAATTATAAATAAAAATGTTTTTTTTAATAATAAATACAACACAAAAAATAAGTAAATCATGCTGAAATGAGAAATTTTATGAACAAGTCTTAAATAATAAAATCTTACAGTGAAATTAATCAATTTTTGCTAATGAGTTTAGTAACACAATTTTTGACAGTTAATGTCAAAATTGAATGTAGAGTTTTTCAGTAGCAATTACAACGAACATTCAAACCAAAGTAGGCTACCATTTGAAAAGCCACAGTTAAAATGGGTTACGAAATATTTTTTAATTTGTATATTATTGTGAAATTACTATTCCTAAAAATTTTTAATTATGTATTTTTAAAACTTAAAATATAATAATTTCTATTCTTGAAATACCTATTTTAAAAATAAATATTAAATTTTACTGAAAATATTTTCCAATGTTTATAAAGCCATGTTTTTATTTTTAAAACTTCATTTTCATGTACAATTTTAGAAGTAGCCTCATTTTCTATTCCTGAAATACCTATTTTAAAAATAACAATTAAATTGAACTAAAAATATTTTTCAATGTTTGTAAAACTATTATTTTATCTTTAAAACTTTAGTTTTATATACGATTTTAGAAATATCATAATTTTCTGTTCTTGAATCACTGATTTTAACATTAAAAACACTTCAAATATTAAATTAGATAGAATTTTTTTAAATGTTTATAAGGCTGTTATTTTATTCATTTTTAGAACTTAAATTTAGTTAACAATTCTGAAAATATCCTTATTCATATTACCAACTGTAAATATAAGTTAATGGTACCAATACGTCCCTTGACGTTCCTTCGCCAATCGCATCTGAGAAACACGAGTTATTAATTCCATTTCGAATCTTTAAGACGGTACCGTTCCTCGTGTCAGGAAGATTGCCACGAGCTGAGAGTTAACACGTGTATTTCGGACAAAAAGGCCAATTAGTGCTTCCTTACAATCCTATAGTTTGTTTTCAATCATTTTACGTGACGTAGTACAACTTCTAGTAACAAATAACGGAGTTTTTCTATTTCATTTGCTGTAACTGTAAATATATCCTTCCAAATAAGGATTTAAAAAAATGGCACAAAAATTAAAAAGAACAAAAAAACATTTTCAGATATGACATTTGCATTGTCATAAAAAAGTTTTATATGTATCACCGCTAAGGTGTAGAGATCAGGTTTTCTATTCAGGTAGTGTGTAAATTAACTAAGGTGATCCGTTAATGTGCCAAAAAAAAATTTTTTTTTCTCCCTCCAAATACCAAAATAATCTGCACATGACCTAGATTATATGAAAATTACCCATTAGGTACTACACTATAAAAATTTTTGGTGCCGCTACTTTTAGTGTTGATGAAAATTAGATGTATTAAGCATAGAACTGTGGTTATGCAAAATATTATATGAAATTGACAAAGTTTTCTAAGTCCAACTCTCGAACTAACTTGCTAGATTCGAAATTTTGTATTTTCAAGATCTCAAATTGCATTAGTAAAAAAATCTTAATTTTTCTGAAAAATAAATTCTGAAAAATAAATAATCTCAGAGTCTATAATCAACTGAGTTTCCAAACTCAATTGATTTTTTTTTTTTCTAGAATTGAGTTAAGGATTTGAAAAGTTTTTAAAGTTAAACTGTCGAACTAACTTGCTAGATTCAATAGAATTCAATAGAATTTTCCCAGATCTCAAATTCAAATTGTATTTTCAATCAAAAATCAGAAAATCTTACGTATTCCGATGTTATATATATAACGGTAAACAAAATTTTATTAAAAACAATTATGGGAAAATAATGGAAAAATACTATTGCTCATATAAAATAAATCTTATGTGCAAAAGAGATGTGTATGGTTTTTAAGATTATTTAAAATAAAGGCTGGCTGAATTTCATACTTTTTTAGCACCCATAAGCTGTTTTTATAAAATGCCTCCACCAATTTTAGGAATCACTGTTATAATCATTACATTTCATTGCATTTTCGGATATTTTCCTGGTGTCAAATCATCTTTGGCAACCAAACCAAAACAACATTGTTTTTATTCAAATTTCCTTCAACATTGAAAGTATCAGACAAAACAAATTGAAGACGAATACAAAGTATCATGGATTGTGTGTATATATATCGTTTCCTTAAATGCCCCTGATTGACATTTATGACAAGATGGCGAAACAAAATTATAAAAAGACACTTGTTTCTATTTTTAGAAACTTTTATAGGGAAAGGTTATTTATGTAGTTCTGAACTGTTATTCTCTATTATATTTCCAATCTAGCTGTTGTGAAAGTACCTCTATTAATTTCGAAGGTACCTTGTCTTTCAAGATTTTTGTTATTTTTTCCTTCTAATACATCGATATGACGTCAGAGAGACGTCTCAAGGCTTAGAAATAGAAGTAAATGATTATTTACAAAACTATTAAAAGAAGCAGTTGTTTTTGTCTTAATAGCTGTTTTGGAGTATTTTTTAATTAAATTAGCTCTTCTTTCTAGAAATTTGCGTAATTGTGTTCAGTTTCATTCGCCATGGCGTCTGTTATTGAGGAATAACCGAGAAAATGTTAAGTTTACCTTGAGAGTTATTTTTGGATCATTTGTTTTATATTTAAAAAGAGGAAGATTGTTGTTTTTGTTCTAAACTATTAATTAGTATACTTGTTACGAAAGTTCTACTATTTTTGAGGAATTGTGATTAAATTATTTGCGTAATAGTCAATTATTTTCAGCTTATTAGACTTTTATTTTTTTGGTGTTTAATCATTTCTTCGATTAAATAATAATATTCAGGGCATGGAAAATTACACTGTTAGTGAAAAGAATTATTTTAATAATGCCTTATTATATCAATGTCTTATTGTCTTATTATATCTATCATATACCATGAAGCTCCAGTTAAATTTAGTTAGTTTCATCAATTGCAGCGAATATTTTTGAAAAGAAAAAAGAAGGGGGGGGGGAGTTGAAAATTGAATTTGGTTACTTTGCTTTATCATAGCTTCCCTATGTGTGTGATATTTTCCCCTAGAGGGCGTTGTGGACTTCTAGTTCAGCGTTAGGATTTTCTAGAACAGGGGTTTCCAACTGGCGGCCCGCGAACTAAAATATATTAGTTGTCATTTTTTTGCAGACAATTTTCGTAAAAAATCCATATGGGTTTAAAATACTTTTCTCATTAATAGAAACCAAATTTCTTCGTTTCTGTGAAATTTAACATACCAACGGGGCAAAAAAATTTAATTCTCGGGTTTTGCATCCAGGAAAATATTCATTCAAATACAAAAATAATCCTGTATGTTGCTCTTTTTTATATCATTTTTTTGTATTTTGTGAATACAATTCAGCGTGTGTGTATGAAAAATTCTCTCGAAGAAATTCTCCGATTAAACTTTTTGAACCCACTCATTTTGGACGAAAATATTTACACACACATTTGTACATTTTAAATGCAAATATCTATTCTCTGGTAGTTGCTGCAGACAAACCTCAATTATCTCATTGAACATTTTGTATGGTACTATGTAAGTTTTAATACCAACCTTTTTAAAGTTTTATATCTTAACAATTAGATATCTGTTGCACATTAATTCCTTAATATATAGGTGCTCATTAAAGTTATTGCAACCCAAATTTTTAAAAATATTATTAGTAACAATTAAGTATTTTTCTACTTCTCATTTTTATTTGTAAATAAATACTTTTGTTTTGTACAACTTGGTAAAAATCTGACAGTAGTAATATTTAAAGTTCCTTCAAACATAAAAGAGTCCTACATAAAATTTTGATAAAGTTGCTGCCCGCCAATTGATTTGTGTTTTTAATTGTGGCCCCCGGCCTCATGTAAGTTGGAAACCCCTGTTCTAGAAGATGCGTAAAAACTTATATATACAGAAGTACTTATATACTTATATGTAGATGCTAGATACTTATATTTAAATATTGATTACATTTTTGAATTAATATTTAATTTTGAATTAGAAAATTTTAGCTTTGTATAGAGTATATGTTATTAAAGCAGTTATAAAATCTGAAATTTATTCAGAAAAATTACTAACCAATTTTTTTAGCTAAAATGATTTTTTTTTCTACACAAAAAAATTTTTTACTCGTGAAAGTTTGCAGTCAATTTTTTTTTCTTTTTAAAATTTGAACTACTCATTTTTAATTTTTGCCAAAATATTTTGATATTTGTTTTTCATTTATCATGAACATAATGTAACAATAATTTGAGATTTAAAAAAAAATGTTTAAAAGTTAAGTTTCTGCTTTGCCTAGAAGTTTGGCTACGAATATAAATTATTTGCTCAAAAGCTAGTTTTTAAAAAAAATACTAAAAGCTTTATTTAGAAAGGTATAGGAATCATTAGACAGTAGGAATTTTCAATAAATTAACAGTATGATTAAAAGCAGCAAATGTAAAAAATAATAATCATAAATAAAAGTAAAATAATTATTTAATAAATGTTCCTTAAAAGTTTTTTAGCAAGCATTGAAAAAATTTTACCTTGTAATGAGAGCAGTTTTTAGATGATTTATTATATATTAAGGAGGTATAAAACAAATGATCTAAAAATGAATTTTTAGACGAGCTTTAATTTTTTTCCCGTTTATTTTTCGAAAGAAAACGCTACAACGATTAACGTCGTAGCAACTGAAACTAAAGATGCTTTGCGGATTAATTTATGTGAAAAATTATATTTTAGTAAAAAGTATGGCTTTTATAAGATATCATAACATATCATAAGGAGAAGAGCACACTTAAGCAGATGGCACACAGGATTGAGCCTTCCAATGAGGTGAATCGGGCTGGAATCGCCTTTAGTTACAATCGCTTTGCCATTTGATTTAGAAAACTAAACGGGAAAAAGTTAAACTTGTCTAAAAATAAAATTTTGGGGATCATTTGTTTCATATTAAGCAGAAAAATATTTTTAAAAAACTATTGATTAAAATGTTTGCTAAGAAAATTTTAATGGTTTTGGATACTTAAGGAATAATGATTAGATTACTTATGTGATTGTCGATCATTTTTTTTTCTTTTATGATATTTCATTTATGTGGTATTAAATTAAGCATTCCACATTAGTGCAAACTAAATATTAAAACACTAACAACACAAAAGTGCAATGACGTTAAACTTATAATACAAAATATACAAAAACTATTCCCCAAATAAAATATATTATGTTGCAAACTAATATTATTAATTTAAGTTATATAAATTAAAACAGATCATAACTACAGGGCAAACTATGGGAATTGCAAATTACGTTACGCTAATTGAAATCAAGTTTTCAGCACAAACTATGAATTGCAATTTAAGTTACTTTAAAACTATGAATTGCAATTTAGTTACATGATTTCATTGCCAACTATTATCCATATTTTACGTTACACTAAATAAAATTTATAGCGCAGATTTCAAATTGCATTTTAAGTTATATATTACGTTGAGTACATGAAATTGTAGCGCAAACTATTCATTACAATTTACGTTACAACAAATCAAACTTAGATTTATAGTGCAAATTATTCAAATTGTAATGAACGCCTCACCAAATGAAATATTTTAAATTTATTGCGCAAAATTTTCGAATTGCATATTAATTGAAACTTAAGTGATGATAATTAATTCATGTAATTTGTTATATATTATCCTCGCGTATCAATTATAACTAGAATATTAATTAATTAATTAATATAATAATAAGTTTTGCTTGAGCATTGCATAACACTTAAAATTAGAGAATTAATTAATTGATATAATAATAAGGTATACGTGTGTATTTGATTTTACAAAATCTCTCATAACAAAAACTCTGCATAGTAACAACATTTTCAAGTTCTATTTGGTCTATAATATTCTTGGATGAAACGATAAAATCCAAAAAGCTTTTAATAAGGGCACAGTTTTTAAGAAGTGTGTTATCGTCATCGTCTTAACGAGTAAGATGCATAACACAAGTTATTATAAAATGATTTACGTTACACTTAATAAAATCTATCAAATTTATAATGCAATGTATAAATTACGTTTTACTTTACATAACAAAAACTATATGAAATGATAGCATTAAGTATCGATTGAAACTTTTTAATATAATAAGTTATAAGAGTATTAATGGTAAGTAATACAGAGCTATATAAGTTATAATACAGTTATAAAATAAGTTACAATTATATATATTACCACTTATAAGTTATATAATAAGTTATAAGCGTATTAATAATTATTGTAATAAGTTACACCTGTGCATTATGAACTAATTAATAACTGTGTCATTAATAATTATTAATACAATAATAAGTAATACATGGACCTCGGGCAGTAACTGGAGTATAATGAATATATAATGAATATTCACTAATATATACTATGAATATTCACTAATATATACTATGAATATTCACTAATATATTATAAATATTCACTAATATATAATGAATTAATGTAATAATAAGCTATGCATGAGCATCGTGTACCAATAAAAACTAGAATATAAATAATATAATAATACATTGTGTTTGAGCATCACGTACCAATTAAAACTGGACTACATGACTATTAAATATTCATTAATATAATTAAACAATTTATTTAATTAATTAATATAATTAATTAATTAATTTAATTAATTAATATAATTATTTTTTTAATTAATTAATATAATTAATTAATTTTTTTAATTATAATAATGTGAGTATAATAATGTGAGCACGTTTCATTTTATAAAATCTCTGAAAACGAAAACTCTGCGTGGTAATAAGAATTTTCGAGTACTATTTGGTCTATAGTATTTTTGGATGAAACGATAAAATCCAAGAAGTTTCGGTTATAAGGATAGAGTTTTTAAGAAGTGTTTTCGTCATCGTCTTAACGAGTAACTCTGTAAAGGAAGTCATTATAAAATGAACGCCCAATCGTTATCAGACGTTGAGTGACGTTTGATTCCGTAGTAACAGGAGGGTGTTTGTGACGTTCGCCGTTTCATGGAAACTAATTGTTCTTGTGAATGAAGTAGCGAGGTCTTAACGGATATCCTTCTACCAATTTCTTGCAGACTTGAGACCGCACCTACATTTCCTTCCACAATTTTCCCAATACCCATATTTTGTTTGAGAAATCACTGTTTCTAGACTAAAACATTAAAAGATTGACACGATTGTTATTTTCGATTGTTGGGCACGTGTCACGTAATAAACGCGCAGAGATTGCCAATACAGAAATATATAAACAACGTCGAGCTTAAGATTCAAACAGACCACGGCCAACTATATTTATATCCCGCAAAAATTTTGTTTTTAATAATAAATCGAAGAAAACCTTTATTTGTTTCTAAGCATATTGATGATTTTCTTAATAAGCAATTTATTTCCTTCCACAATTTTCCCAATACTCATATTTCGTTAGAGATGTTATTGTTTCTAGATTGAAACGTTAAAGATTGATACGATTATTATTTTCGGTTGTTGGGCACATGTACCCAATGCAGAGAATCTCATGCTTAAGATTAAAAAGACAATGGCAAAATATATTTATGTCCCGCAGAAATTTTGTTTTTAATACTAAATCGACGAAAACCTTTATTTGTTTCTAAGCATATTGATGATTTTCTTAATAAGCAATTTATTTCCTTCCACAATTTTCCCACTACTCATGTTTCGTTAGAGATGTTATTGTTTCTAGATGGAAACATTACAGATTGATACGATTATTATTTTCGGTTGTTGGGCACACGCACCTAATGCAGAGAATGTCATGCTTAAGATTAAAAAAGACAATAGCAAAATATATTTCTGCCCCGCAAAAATTTTGTTTTTAATAATAAATCGAAGGAAGCCTTTATTTGTTTCTAAGCGTATCGATGATTTTTATAATAAACAATTTATTTCCTTCCACAATTTTCCCAATACTCATGTTCGTTAGAGATATTATTGTTTCTAGATTGAGACATTAACGATTGATACGATTGTTATTTTCGGTTGTTGGACACATACATGTACCCAATGCAGAGAATGTCATGCTTAAGATTAAAAAAGACAATAGTAAAATATATTTATGTTAGTTGTTGTTTTTTATATTTATGTTAGTTGTTGTTGTTAGTTGTTGTTTGTTAGTTGTTGCTCAAGCAGCAAGAATGCTTGAAATCAAGCGAAGGCAAAGGGTGCGTTTATTGTTCTTACAGTGCCGTCATCTATGGCCAAGATGTGTCTTCATCCATATACACGTCTCAGCTCACCTTGAAGGGAAAACCCATTAACTACTGACACTGCAGGGAAGACCCATTAATACTTCATTAATTAATCGTAATTTTGATCTGAACCAGAGAACGATCAAACTCCAATTCAGTACTCACCTCCCTACCCTGAAGGTATTGTTATGCGAATTTGGAGGATTTTATGACCCCCACAGATTTAACGTTCGCCATCAGTCTCCATTTGATACACGGGGATTCCTCGGTCTGCGGGATTCGAACTCACGATCTCACGAACACAACCAAAGCGTTCTACCAAGAATCAGGTTATTTCGCTCCTTATTTCAAGATTGTAAATTTAAAGATTGATATGAAATTTTTTCATTTATTAGTAGGCACGTGCTTGCAAATCAAAAGTAATTTAAACGTCATGCTTCAGATCAAAGCGGCAAAATATCCTGCAATATTTTATTTTCCTTTTTAATAAGAAATCGAAGAAATAATAATTATCATTGAAGAACTTAAAAACTGCAATGATTTTTTTTTTTTTTTAATTATAAACATGTAATTTTTTTTCCACGTTTTTTCTTCTATCAAGATTTTTAAAAGAGTTTAATTTCTAGATTGTAACTTCTAGGATTGATTCGACAAATATTATTGCTTGATGACAGTCTTCTAGAAAACAGAAGTATAAACATGGTTAAGGTTTAAGCGACCTATTGCAAAATATATTTGTATCCATCAAAATCTTTCTTTTTTTTTCTTTTATTTTTTTAAGAATCGAAGAAAACCTAGATTATCTGCATGGATGATTTTTTTTTTAAAAAAAAAAGCCACTTGTTTACTTCCATAATTTTCCCAATGCCCATGTTATTTTAAGAGATCTTTGTTTTTAGATTAATAAGATTGATTAGAAAAGTCTTTTTGAATGTCGGACATATGCAGCCAAAACAACAGTAGCAAAAACGTCACGGTTAAGGTTAAAGTTACCTATGCCAAAATATACTTGCAGAGCTTGAAATATTAGTTTTGTAATGAAAAAAGTCTATATTTTTTATGTACTGATGATTTTCCTTTGATAAAACTAATCACGTATTTAATTAAAAACAGAAAAATGGACAAAAATTTTTTTTTGATGATGCATTCAACACTTTTGCGCACCGTGACAGTTTGAACTGCCCATACCTAAAAATTCCATTGAAATATAAAAAACATAAAACTTTTTTTTTTTGCATTGATGGTTTGTTTTCACTTTCAAAAAGTTATCATTTAATATTATCGAAATTAGTAAATGAACAGAAAAATTATATAATTTGATGCTTAATTTGTGCATATCAGTCGTATACGACCCGATTGAAAATAACCATGAAAATAACCATACCATGAAAGTTTATTTAATGAGTTTTAAAACAACGTCATGCTTAATATCAAAGTATATGTGTATATATATATATATACTTTGATATTATATAAGTTCAGAATGTAGAGAAAACATGGAAAAATTATAGAACAATGAAAAAAAGGAAAAATAAAAATATTAATAAAAATAATAATAATAAAAAAATTCCGATAAAAAGAAAAAAGAAAATTTTCTTTTTTTCCCTTTCTCGGAAATGTATTTATTTTTTTCCGATTTTTTTTAAAATTATTATTTTTATTTTTCCCTTTTTTCATTGTTCTGTAATTTTTCCATGTTTTCTCTACATTTTGAACTTATTTTATGAGTTCTATTTATTTACAGCTTATGCGCAGTAAGTAGAACTTATTGTTTTTCTTAATCCTCTTCGTTCTTTTTTGTTGTCATTTTTGTATTTATCTATTATGCTATATATATATATATATATATATATATATATATATATATATATATATGATCGTGACTCAAATAAATAAATAAATCACTCAAAACTTTTAGCTGAATTTTGTAAGATACTAGTAAATTGGAAGATACTTATCTAAATGTTATGCTATGCAGACATGTTTAATTCAATTTCAAATTCAGCTTTAAGATAGGTAGTTTCAATTTTCATAAATAATATGCGTTTTTGATTTCGTCTCAAGATATTGAATTTTGCGGCTAAATGAAATGTGATTCTGTTGCAGTGATAGAGAAAATAAAACCTAGACGTTATATTAGTATATCTTTAAAATTTTTTTTTATTTTTTTTGAAAATTGAACAATTCTGAACATGCAATTAGGAAACGATGAGTTACAGAAAATCAGGAAACGATGACTCGTCTGACACAGTTCATTAGTCTTATTGTTCTCTGAACCACATTAAAAAAAAATAAAGTGAATTAAAAATTATTTAAAGTCCGTGATCATTTTTAGCAAAGGAAAAAGAAAAAAATATAAGACAAGATAATTGATTATTTATTTATAATGTTAACACTATGAGTGTGGATTAAGAAAATGTTTAAATTAAGCCACTTTCAAATCCTTTTTTTTTAAATGAAAATAAAAGGTAGAAAAAACTTTTCAAAGTGTTAAAATATGCAATATTTATTGATTCTATAATCAGTAAAAGAAAAATCATAAAAATAATATTTTTAATTATTAAACAATTATTAAAAATTATATTATTATTACGACCTTCATTATTCTACGTGAGCGTTATGCAGCACTGATAAAAAAGTTTAAATTGAGGCATTTTTAATTAAATTTTCAGAAAATATAGTATACTACAGTAAGGACATTTAAAAATCTTATGATCATTTCAAATAAACGGAATATCAAAAAATGAATTCAAGATAGCTGATTATGTACCTTTGTTTATTTATTTTAGTACTACATGCTATAATGCGTTGAAAAATGTTTAAATGTAACTATTTTCAATTGAAATTTCTGGCAAAAAAAGAAATTTAAAAAAATTAAATAAATACAATTTGAAAACATCTATGCTAAATAAAACGCTTCGAAGCGTTCAAATATGCGATATTTTGGATTCTGTAATCGTTATACTTAAAAGAAAAAAAATCTAATTAAATGCTGTGATAATTTATTATAATACATTATTTTGCTAGGTTAGCTGGGTTTAAAAATGTTTTTTAAAAATTTTCAATTCAATTTTTTCGAACTAAAACAGAAAAAATAAACAAACAAAAAGATTCAAAATGGTGAAATACTTATGATTCTGTAGTCATTTTTGGTGAAAGAAAAAACATGAGATTAAACGTTAATTGATTATATCAACGCTATTCTTTTATGTTTCCCCAAAAAAATGATTAAATTAAACTATTTTTCTATTTACTTTTTTAAAATTAAAGTAAACCATAGTAAAATTAGTTCTTCAAAGTGCATTTGAAAAAAAAAATCCAGAACTATTCATTCAGGGAGCTCCTTTCTCAATCCATTTTTTATTCTTTAAGAAAATGATAGAGAATAGCTAAAAAAATATTTTTAATAGCTGCAGTGATATTCAATTGCTTGAAATCTAAAATTAAGCTAATGGAGGGCGTAGCACTCTTTCTAATTGCAAACGTCTCTCAAGCAACTAAAAAATTGGCCGCTAGAAATTAACTATGAATATTCGGCTCTATGCTGTTTTAATGGGAGAACATTAACGATATTTCCTCACTACCATCTAATAATGCACGTGATAAGCACACCTAATCACGTGATGAGCAAATCACCCCCACCGCCCTTCATCATACGTATGTCTGCCTGCTTCCATCAAAAATCCATTGACTGCTGAGCATTTCTCAAAAAAAGAAATTTGCTCAATAAACGAGGCGTTCGATTTCACTAAAAATAGTCACATTTCTTAGAAAGAGCAATTAGTTCAGCCTATAATAAATAAAATAAGCTATATTTAGAAATACAAAACAAGGGCGAAATGAGATTTGATGTCATGTGTTTTTTCCAGTTATTGTTTATTTATTAAAATTCCCTTGGAAAAAGCGACTCCTTTCTAAAAATATATAATGAGCCGAGATGGCTCAGGGAATAGACAGTTCACCTTTTAATGAGGTAGGTGAACCGGGTTCGAATCCCAGCCATAGCTGGTTGATACGAATTCCGCATCCGGCTTACGCCGACCACGGCGTGACGTGAAATATCCTCAGTGGTAGACGGATCATGGGTTAGAGTCCCCTTGTCGTATGGCAAACCATGGGAGGTTCTTGTGGTCTTCCTCTCCATGTAACGCAAATGCGAGTTAGTTCCATCAAAAAGTCTTTCACGAAGGCAAATTTCTTCCAATACTTGATCCAGAAGTTCTCTTGTCTTCTAGATTGAGTTCAAAATTACAGGGCTACGGCGTTGAATATTAGTAGTCGTAAACCCGAAAATTGGGTTGGCTGTTCAATGACGGTTATAAAAAAAAACTATATAATAGTTAAAACTACAATCATTTCTATGAGTCTCACCCCCACACTTTCGCCAATACCGGAACTATTATTGCCCTTCGCTATTACAATTTATTTAAAAGGGCTAGGATAGTCTGGTTGGTAGAGCGTTGGACCCATGTCGTGAGCTTGTACCCCTCCAGACGATGACTTCCCATGTTCAAAATGGTGACTGGTGCATGCTAAAGTTGTGTCGAGATCGCTAAGTCCTCCAAGTTCCCACAACAAATCAATACCTCTGGGGGTACTGGATCGGAGATTGATCGTGCTCTGGTTCAGGTCAAAATTACGATCTGTGGATGGATGGTGTGTGAATGTCTGCTCCCTGTAAGACTGTGACGTACGTGTGAGACAGAAGTCGAATTCTTGGCCATAGATGGTGCAACTGGAAAACAAAAAGAAACGCACCCTTCTTGTCTTAAAATAGGCTTGTTAGTATTAATAAGTGGCATAAGACAACAGCAACAATTTATCTAAAGAGCTGTGGTGGCTCAGGGGATAAAGCGTTCGCCTCCCGGGTTCAAATCCCAGCCATGGCAGGCCAACACAAGTTCGGCAACCGGCTCGCACCGAACACATAGCTGACGAAAAATATCCACAGTGTTAGACGGATCATAGGTTAGAGACTGTCTGTCGTCAGGCTAACCGTGAGAAGTTTTCCTCTTCATGTAACGCAAATGCGAATTTGTTCCATCAAAAAAGACCTCTACGAAGGCAAATTTCGCCCAATACTTGATCCAGGAGTTCCCTTGTCTTCTGCATTAGGTTCAGAATTACGAGGCTGCAGAGTTAAACATTGGCAGCCATAAACTCTAAATTGGGTCGGCTATTCAACAACGGTTATAAAATAAAATTTATTTAAAGAGATATATGGAATGTATTTCTAAACTTTTGGAACTAACATTAATTAAAAGATTATAATAAGATTAGAAAATAAAGTTAAATTTAAAATAGTTAGCTTAATAAATTTAAAGTTATTTTACTATATCGATTATCTAAAACTTTAAAAGCAAAATTAATAGCAATAAAAGTGTATTCAAGTCTATATGAAATGACCTATAACACTGGGAAGCTAGCTATAAAATATTATAATACAAGATATGTAAATTAAAAATTAGAATTTTAGATTATGTCTCATAAAGCAATTTAGCATTTTCGAGATTTTCCGGTCACTTCAGCTGCTAAAAATGAAGTACTTCTTGAATGGGTCGATCCGGGGCTCTGTCCTTGTCGTTGCTATACACTTAATAGATGATGCAGGTTTTATATTAGGATGTGATACTGAATGAACTTATGAGATACTGAATGAACTGAATTAAATAATGAGCTTTAAGTAATAAAGATGTATTATTCAATGAATGCGCAATGAATTAAATTTTAATGAATGCGCAATAAATATATCAATACGTAAACTGAATCTACTTTGAATTTAGGTACAAAAATTATAATTATTTGTCATGAATAAAAGAAGCTACACTTAGCATGAATGATGCGCTTAAAATTAAATGATTAGATTTAAATCAATAATCGTGCATAACTAAATTCATTATTTTGCGAAATGGATCGTATTACAGACAAAACAAAGTCTAGCTAGAACTATATTTTTGATTCGTTATTAGTAAGTAGAGACTGAAACGCTTGCTTTAACTAGGTACTTCAGCTTCGAACTAATAAGATAATAAATTTAATTAGTTTTTTGTAAAGAGTAAAGTCTAGACTTGGCAACAGACGATTTACTAGACTCGCAGTTGAAACAGTACAAAAAATTAAATATATGAACTCGTGTGAGAGATATATTTATTATTTCAACCCTCGCAAATGAAAATAAAAATTTTCTATGAAATAATAGAAATTTTTAAATCGAAATAAATTCTTTAAAAAGAAGAATGTGTAAAAATGACGAACAAATATTGAGTCTAAAATTTTTTATTTATGATGGCGGGAAGAGAACTATTCGTTCTAATATAATTCGTGATTGTTACACCTCGTTGTTGGCATCAATAAATTTAAGGCTAATTAAGAAATCCAGCTCTTTGCAAATAGTCACCCTCATTTATCAAAGCACCAAGCTAATTGGGAACGCCTGCAGTATTTTCGCATCAGCCTGACATTTAAAACTTTGGTTCCCTTATTAAGCTAATTGCTTTTAGGCTAATTAGAAAAATGAATCATTTATTGCTCAATTAGCGTGATTTATTTCAGACGATTTATAATTTGCCCTAAGACTCATATTAAAGGTTTAGTGCAATTCAAGGCAATTCAATTTGATTGAATAATTTCTTGCACATTTCTCGAATAGCTTAAAAGCAAGTGGGCTGGTTATAAAGTGCGAGAAAGAATTAGGCAGATTAGAAATTAATCTAACCTTTTTCAATAAGCCAGGTGCATGGCAAAATGCCGGCAATGATTGATTTATTTTAGGCAATTCGCAAATAACTCAGAGTAGTGAAGGTTTATATTAACATTTTATTGTTAATATAAACCTTCAATGACCCTTGAGTCAACCCTTGAGTCAACAAATTCTCAGTAATTTCTCGAAATACTTCCCGATTAGTTTAAGGGAAATATGGGATGGTAATAAAGCACTTGAAAAAAATCAGGCAGATTATAAAATATTTTTAACTTTTTCCATTAGCGAAGTATTTACAGAAAGCCACTCAATTTGTTTGATTTATGTTAGCAGTTTCCAATCAGCCCAAAGTAGTGACAGCTTATATTGAAATGTTATTGCTTTTAGCCTAAACGAATTCAGTCTGATTAAGTAATTCCTCGTTTATTTCCTAATTAGCCTAAAGCATATAGGCTGTTGTTTCCAGCCTGTCCATCCATTCCGATTAGTGAATGACGTAATTATCCTGCTGGAAGAGAAATGGACCTTCTCCGTAAAATTGCTACAGAAATGAGAGAGCAGAATTATCTAGGCTATGCCTATGCATTGTCTAGGCCATTTTTTCGGATATGGAACCCTAAATGATATAACTTCTTTCTGCGGAACCCAGACTATGTAAATAATAAAATATGTAAAGACAATTGCGAGCGTATTAACCAACAGTAGACTACTTTATTTTCAAAATATTAAAAAAGCAAAAACATTTATAATAATATTTAATACCCGGCAATTGAATTCGCATCCTGAAGCTGCATCTAATTTTTCGTTGTAATGAAAGTTAAAAGAACTGCTATAAACCTTGAAAATGGTTAGCAAGGATGCATTTTTTTATTAACGAATTTTGTTATTTAAATTTGATTTGAGAAGCGTGATGGGAAGAAGTAATACATTTTTTACTAAATGCAGCTCCGTTACATAATTATTCAAGATATTAGTATAGAAAAAGTAATAGAATAAAAAAAAAAAATTTTTTTTTGTTTCTTTTTTATTGGCGTTTTACTTTAATTTTATAAGCAGATCCGAAATATTAAATAAATAATGGATTATTAATTCGATCCAACTTTAAATTTAGATTCCAAAAATCATTACTGTGCGGTTAAAACAAGCCCTAGGGTTCCGCGGAATACCGTTTGGTAAACTCTAGTCTAGAATCTCGGCACATGCACCGAAGAGCCATTACATTATGACCACCCTGCTAATAACATGTAGGACTACCTTTAGCCCTCAAAACTGCTGGCACTCGCCGTGGCATTGATTCCACAAGGTGCTGATAGGTAGTCTGAGGTATCTGGTACCAAGCGCTCACCAACTGGTCCTGCTATTTCCTCACATTGCGAGGGGGTAGCGTAGCAGCACGAATTTGGTTTTCCAAGTAGGACCACAAATGCTCTAAAGGTCAGGTGAATTTGGGGGCCAAGACATGACTTGAAAGTCACTTTTAATCTTGTTATTGATTGTCGCCTTGCCAAACTCCCTTTTATCTGGACCACTTGCCCATTTTTACCAACTTTACCATTTTACCCTTTTTCCATTTTACTACTTTACCATCTTATTATAACTGTCTTGTTTTTAGTCTGCTTTGTCATGTATACAGGTTTTGTTTGTTTTAAACTGTCTTTTTGCTTTTTTTTACTCCTGTTTTATTGTAATGTCTTTTTAGTCATGTACCTCAGATTTTATACTGTTCTTCGGCACCCCTGGGCGTTTTGCCTTCGGAGCGTGTTTACTTTTATCCTGTTGCAGATTTTAAATGCTTTACCATTTTTTTAAAATTGGTTTTACATATTATGTCAGCTGGTCTGACTAATGGTTTTACCCTTGCCCTTTTGGCTAATGATAATTTGAATGATTTTAATTCCAAATTTTAAACATTGGTGGTGTTTTTTTATACATTGTACTACTGTAAGTTTTTTTGTTGTGCTTTTGTCTCCAGCTCGTCAACTTTTTCAATGTTTAATCACTCTGGTGTCACCTTTGCTTGATAGTTGTCACATTTGTAGAACCCTGTCGAGCAATGTCTCTTTGTTACTTTTACCCCAGTTATACTGGTGCTCTGGGTATGTATTATTTTATACCTTCCTCTAACTGTCACTATCCTTGCCAAAGGCAAAATGCTATGTAAAACAGGACAATTTTTTAAGGCTATAAGGGTCTGTTGACCTGATATTTTTAAACATTTTATTACTATGTTAATTTATGTAAATGGCCTGTTGCCATCCCGATTCTTCTAGGTATATTTTTTGTATTTTATATATAAGGGTATGTTGACCTTTTTTTTAATGTATTCCATTATATTTGGCGTATGGGCCTATTGGCCTAGGCGGCTGTAAAACTTTCAAATGACTTTAAAGTCACTGGAATGCTCCTCGACGATTCGACCCTTATGACATGGTGTATTATCCTGTTGGTAAACACAATCCCCCGCAGGAAAAACTGTTGCCATGAATGGGTGAACCTGGTCTGCAACTATGTTCAAGTAGCTTACAGACGTCAGGGATTGTTCTATGAAGATTATGGGTCCCTTGAAAACATTGTTCCTGGGCGAGAAACCATGAAAACCTGGGCGAGCCCATTGTTATAGATGGAGGGTGGTCATAATGTAATAGCTCTTCGGTGTATATCACGTTTCATGTTTCGAACCATAGAAACAAAGGGATCCAGGACAAACTATTAAAAGCATTCCTACCTGTGTCTGAGGATACTTTTGGCCTGATAGTGTATGTTGGTGTTACATATATACATGTTATACATGTTTACATATTATACATGTTACGCATTACATGTTTGATATTTTGAAAACTTTTTACAACCTATATTGGTCTCGTTACTCTTTTTTTTTTAATACACATAATTAGCAATTATTCAAACAAATTTTGAGACATAAATACAAAAAATTATTATTAAAAAGCAATTAAAAAGCTCTACTTTGCGCACATATTTTCAACAATCAAATTATCTTCAAATGATGTGGTTACATTTAAGGTGATTATTTTTGTTATTAGTTCTCAAATAAAAATTTAATTTTCCCGTGAATAAGAATGCACAGTACTACTTTATTATTAATTTAAAAAATCTGCTTAATTAGCTTTTTGGGAAGATGAGACTAAAAATTGACCCTTATTATAATAATTTTGCATGAAGAAATAGGAAACAACATTTTAATGAAGTTATTTCATTAAAAGCTAATCGAAAATTTCTTAATGAGTTGAAGTGCTTATCCATTCTAATAACATTTTCTGTCGTGCAATTAGTGGCTATGGCTTTAATGAACTACTCTAATGCGTAGTCAAATATTTTATTCTTGATAGCATTATTATTTTTTGTTCATTTATTTTTTAAATGGAATTTTAATATTCTTGTCCTTAATCTTTTTCTCCTAATTTAAAGAAAAATAAATAAATAATTTTAAATTTAGGAGTAATAATATCATTCATACCAATTATATTGCGTACAAAAAATCGAAATAAATTGTACCATTATAATAAAAAATGTATAATAATAGATTATTGCCTATTTAATGCTAATTAAATAATTCTTATCATCACAAATATATTCCCCACATACATATAAACTAAAATAAGCTGAGAGTTTATTCTATTTCCAGTCAACGAGGTAATAACAAAATTAATATTTTCAGTCATAAAATTTGTAATATTTACTACAAAATGGAATTTCTTTAAAATCATAATTATCAGTCATCCTAAACATGACAGAATTCTCCAAATTGTCAATAGCAAACAATCATAATTAAGAAAGAAAAACGCATATGATCATAATGTTTATTGGCTGTGTTTCTTTTTAACTAATTTCTTTTATTGCTTAAAAATTAGTCTAATTTTGTTCGGGAAAAAAATTAAATAAATCGGGCTTTACCGGATGTTAACTTCCCACGCCCATTGATTTGTAGATCAATCGTAGCCTAAAAAAGAAAAGAAAAAATGTTTTTAACCCCGGTTTCGAATTTCTGATAGTGTGTTCAACACTCAGATTTACAAAAAATAACTGGATAAATGCAACCCAATTAGAAAAGAATACCACTCTGAACTATGGGTTTGGAAATAATCTACAACAGACGTCTTAAACACGTGTATTTTAACTGTGTCGCCTATTGTGGCTCTCAAACACTTTGATCGGACTTGTTTTTTAATTCATCTCGAATCCTTATCTCAGTTACTCTTAATTGTACGAATTACAAATATATATATTGAAGGGAATGACCGAAAACAAGAGAATGTCGACTTTCACCTGTGAATGTCAACAATCACATAGTCGCATTGGTGAATGTGCGAAATATTTGATATATCCGATTTGATATAAATTTATTCATTGATATTATTATAATTATTCGATATTTTAATATCTACTACGGATAGATTGGAAGAAGCATCAGTTATTGGTTAAATGCATACTGGGCAGTGGCACTTGACCTTAAAAAAACATTGATGTAGGGCGTACGGGGCACATGTATACCGGGCAGTAACACTTAACTAGACTTATATTTCGGACAATTACCGAAGCGACTATGTGATTGTCAACATTCAACGTTAAACAAAAATAGTTAGTGCAAAGTTTTAAAGCTTATTTTACTGTATTTAAACTGCGAAAAAGAGTTATATGGTTTAGTATTACAGAAAAAAAAAAGTTTAAAAAATTTACAAATAGTTTTTTTTTCAGACGCAAAAAAAAAAAGAATTGAAAAAAAATACAGGGTTAAAAAAAGCCTTCTGAGATCTTTTAAAGTGATGTACAAAAATAGTTAATACAAATTTTGAACGCTGAAATTAAAAGAAAAACCTTTTTGCACACTTCAAAATTGCTAAGCAAAAGAAATTCGTATACAATTCGCAAGTTTCAATTCTTACAGTAAATTAGAATGTATATTTTTTGCCTGTTATACTAGAGGCGCAAATAAATTTGAGGAAAATCTGCTAAACAATTTCAAATCATTTTCTTATAGTGAGTTAAAAACAACAAAAATCCTTTTAAATCATTTAAACTGTTGCACAAAAATAATTAGTGCAAAATTTAAAAGCCTATTTTAATGTATTTTAAATGCAATTAAAAAACACTTAATTTCCTTACCTTGCTTTAATTATAGAGATTAAAGTTAAAAAGTTTTACAATTCATTTCCTTCAAACATGGAAAAAAGGAAAAAATCAGCGCCAAAACAAAAATACTTTCGTAGATCCTTTAAATTATTGCACAAAAGTAGTTAGTATAAAGTTTGAAAGCTTATTGTTATGTATTTAAACTACAAATAAGAATACGTAATGTTTCTTTTTGTAACATCAGAGAAGAAAAAACAATTAAAAAATTTACTAATTGTTTTCATCAGAAGAAAAAAAAATATCGTTAAAAATTATTTTTTTAGATGCACAAAAAAGGAATAGCGTCAAAAGAAAAATATTACTTCTTAACACTAGATTTCCCAAGGAAGTCATTTTGACTGCTTTTTAATTTCAATTAGAAAAACAATGATGATACAATTTCTTAGAATTTTGTGACTTTTTTCACAACATATAATTTTTTTTATTGTTAATATTTACTAATAACTTACTATATAACTGAAAATAGTATACAAAAATATGAAAAATTAATTTTAAATCAATTTCTTTATACTTTAATTATTCCTTCACAATGCAGTCATTTTGACTGCTTTTGGGCAATATAACTAAGTTTCAGTCTTTCTAGTGTTAAATCTTTTAAATCGCTGTACAAAAATAGTTAGTGCAAGTTTTAAAAGCTTAATGTATTTAACTACTTTTGAGAATACTCAATTTTCTTATCGTGCTTCAACAAAGGAGAAAAAACAGTTAAAAATTTTACAATTTTTTTTAGATACATTAAAAAAAAGATCAGCGTCAAAACAAAATAAAACCTTCTTTCTTCTGCGATCGAAAGAAACGAAAACCAAAACAAAGGGGAATTTCCAGATAGACATTCCACAATAAAAAATATGACTCGATTATTGTGGTTGGAGGAACAATGGCAACCGATGTAAAAAACGCAACGTCGTGCCTATGACGCGTTTTCTTAAAGACAATATCGTCTCTGTGAGTGCCAAAGAACGTCTTATTATTTTAGAAGAAATTCGAGACAACATTCTTCGAAGATTTCGTACCAAAGGCATTCTTGTGGCCTGCTGTAGACCACACGTTGTTAAAAGCCCTTGTTGAGAGCCCTTCGCAATGTTCGAATTCCAAAGGCCCATTACAGACTGAGTAGTAGCAGTTCCCACACTTTTTCTTTAGGAAAGAAATTGTTCGAAAACTCCAAACAAAGCTTTTGCTTTTTGAAGAATAAGTTGAAAATTTATAAACGTCGTTAAGATAAGGTCGGTAAAAGCGTTATAACCTACTTCAGGGGAACTGTACTCTAGGACATTAGTTTATAACCTTTACTGTGATGTTAATTACGAACGTCGATGGCAATAAATCTCACTTACCCTAATTTTTTTAAAAACGTTCTATTGTTTTTTCAACGTTAAAAATGATGAGCACACTTTTTGTTATGTGTTGACATTATGTAATTTATTTATTTTTTTATTCATTCGCTGTCTAAAAAACCAAGTTACTACAATCTAACAATTAACATTAGTTGATAGAATCAATCATCAATTTCTTTAAAAACTATAATACCACGAATCAAACGGTTTGAAATTTTAAAAAAAAAATCAAGGAAATTAAGATGCCATTTATTTATTTTTCGATATCTAACGAATCGAGTCAATATATAATTTTGTTACCGTAAAAGTATAAGGATCAGGTTGATCTTCAGATTATCTAGTTAATGTGCAGATTAACTAGGGTGATCAGTTAAAGTGCAAAAAACTGTTTCATTTCTCAAATTTTCTAGGTAATCTGTAAACATCCTAGAAAATCTACACATTGCCTATTAAGTACTCGTTAAAGTGAAAATTTTCCTTCAGCTAGAGCAACGTTTCTGTAGGCTTAAATTGACATTACGTTAAAATTTTTTATTTATGCTTATGTTAGCCTGATTTTTTATAACTTGTGCAATTCTATTGGTGAGATTATGGTTTTGAAGTAGATCGAAGTTGTTCAGTTCATTTTAAAGTTTTAATTTACGACATTATTTAAAAAAGAATTCTAAAAAAAATTATCAAACAGCAGCTGCCGCCATTCGCGATCGCAACGCTCGAGTACGCCGTCTAGCGGGAGCCTGTAAATATCGGACATTAATTTATCACGTTTTCATTTAGTTCCATCAAAGTCATTGACTGAATCAGACGCCATTTTTTAGCAGCAAATAAGAAACAAAATTTCCCTAAGGAAAAGGCCGAAGAACTTGAAAAAAATCTCCAAAATATTAGTAAATCTTTCAGGAACAGAACACGCCAAACATTTGAAGAAAAATTCCTCAATAATTTTTAATTTCTATTATCAACAAACTTGCAACTGATAACTTCCGATTTCGGATACTGTTACAGATGTGTGTATTAAGGTAAAATGCATTTCTTCTGTCTTCAATTCATTATGAATTAAAGTGAAGTCAACATTGCTTTCGTCATTCCAGTGAATAAATATGAATTCAGAACATACAGAATTGTAATAGTTATAGCATATTCTTCTTCGTTATGGAATAGTATATATTTCTGTATCCATATAATTCGGAAAACAACAATAAAATATTATCCAAGTTACTTGAAATAGTGCCATTTGTGCTGATTCTTAATTAATTTAAATCGTTTTCTTGGTAAGTTTTTTTTTAATTTTGAAAGAATAAGTTCAACTAGAATTCAGCTATTCTGTTTTTAGCTACATATTCAAATTCATATCAATTATAAAATTTTGCTGTGTAGTATGTTATCTAAAAGTAATGAAGGTATAAACTATGTATCTATTATTTGAGAATAAAGTTTTCAAACAAGGAACTTATCATTTTGGAATTCTCCGGGAATCATAAATCAGGTAAGTGCAATGATTTTTACAATAAAAAATTTGCTTGTAAATATTTTTTTTCATTTGATGATGGTTCTCTACAGAATGGTTTTTTACGTCTGATTAAGAACTATAAGAATAATAAAAAAAGAAACAATATGAAAGTTTTTATTTCAATGTTAAGAATTCTTAAAATCGTTTTTTTTATCCTAAGAATTCTTTATTTTCCGTTTTTTAGTTTATAATTTTTTGATAAAAATTGTTCTCAAAATACTTTTGAAAAATTAAATGGTATAACATTATGTGTTTATGTATACTTCTTGTATATTCCAATGTTTGAAATAATATGATTCAGAAAAGTATGGAATAAAAATTCGGTACTTATTAACGCCACCGCCGCTACAGATTTGGCGGTTTTTAAGTGCCGCCAATCTACACTTAAAATTTTTGCGACAATTCATAAAATACAACACTTTATTTAAAATCAAAATAGTTAGTCGGATTTCGGTGGAAAATGAGCCGATATAGAGTTTAGCATAGATTCAAAACAATCATATCGCCATATGAACTCTGATGAATAAGATTCCAAATGAAATAACATTTCCAAAACGTACGTTTACCAAGATAAAGTTTTATGTTGTGGGAATTGGTACATTTTCGTTTTTTCGGTAAAATATTTCCCTCCTGAAAAAATAAAATTGCATCTTGTTTTGTTTTTGGCAAATCCCAAAGACGAATTTTCGTAGCACTAAAAATGGCGACAAAAAAGAATTGTTTTTTTGGTTTTGTTTCGTCAGCATTCTTTATTTTACGTTTCTTAGTTTCTAAATAATGATTTTTATTGAAACTTGAAATTTTTTGATAAAAATTGTTGTCAAAAAACTTTGTTTACAAAATTAAATTTCATAAAATTATGAGGCTTATGTATACTTTTTGTTCATTTTAATTTTTGAAGTAATATGATTCTTAAAACTATAGAATGTAAAGTTTAAATGGGCCTTTCATGTTATATCATTAAATTTAGTAGTACTATTTCTCGGGCATTAGGTTTTAACTCTTATAAGAATATACATATTTTTTTCTGTTAATGTACAAATATTTTTCCGATGTGTTTTGGATATTCCTTCTCTAATAAAAAGAGATACCATTTTGTTTTCGGTTGTACAAGAAAGAATATCAAGCATTTTTCTTTTTTAAATTTAATAAGCCACATTAAAGAAGGAACGTTGCAATGCTACACGCTACATTAACGACGTCTTTAGAGTAACTGAATGACGGTTCATATAGAAATCGCAGGTAAGCGTCTCATACAACAACGCCCCCTATAGTTCGTTGCGATCGCGAATAGCAACGCATGCAATGACGACGCATGTGCACGTCCAAATAAGGTGCACACGCCATTTTGCCAATGGGTAAAAAAAAAAACTTTAGAAGGCTAATATTAAAATTTACTGAAAATGTTAAAAGAGAGTTAAGATGATAATGATTTAAAAGTTCACAGTTTGACTAAAATTCCTCAGTTACAATTTAACGAGAATGTTTAGAACAGAGCTTGACAAAAATGTTATGGTCAGAGTATAACCAGAATGTTAAGGTCAGAGTATGATGAGAATGTTAAGGTCAGATTACAACGAGAATGTTACGATGAGAATTTGCCGAGAATGTTAAAATCGAAATTTAATGAGAATGCTAAAAGTCAGAGTTTAAAGAAAATGTAAAATTAGAATTCTTTCAAAGATAGTTTAAATTTCGTTGTACTGAGTGCTCTCATTAAATAGCTGTGTTATTCACTTTATTTCTAAACATATTATAACAGTACATGAAATTTTCGTTTAATTTTGATTAACAGTACAGCTGTTATCGGGCACTGTTACCGTAACAGTTAAGTTATGATTGCATTTCTTCTTTCCTTTTTTTTAAAAAATCAAGAGAAATATGAGTAAGATTTGATCAAAAGATCGGAGATGAAAACTGTTACTCGAAATCGCACGCGCTTATAAAAGAAAATTCCTTTTAAAATAAAACGCAAACAAGTGCACGAATCAAAAAATGAAATCGCACTACGCGGTTAAAAGTTCACGTGATTTACCCACGAGTTCGTGATTTAGCATTGTTTTCAATGCGGTTGTCTGTAAATCGGCATGCGACTCCCTTTTTACAACCCAAGATAAGAAATAATGGAATCTGAGCCATTTGTTTAATTTTTACTAAACAAAGATATAAATAATATTCCCGTAAAGAAATTAGGATAAAAAAATTTTTTTATCTTTTCAGTTGATGCCTTTCGTTTTTTTAATTTTTTTTATTACTTCTTAAATCTCCTTATTTTTGTCCTTTCAAATCACGTTTTTTTTTTGTTGAAAAATTTACAAATAAAACTACATAACATCTTATTTTTGCTTACCAAATCGCGTTTTTATTTAAAATAATAAATTAAAACAGCAACTTAACATTTTATTTTTCTGAACAAATCGCGTTTTCTTTAAAAATTATAAATGTAACAACAACTTAACATTTTATTTTTGCAATACAAATCGTGTTTTTCTTAAAAATTATAAATGTAATAACAGCTTTTTTTTTCCATACATATCAAGTTTTGTGAGCAAAGAATCAACTAACCAATTTTTTTTCTTTAACATTGTATAATTTTTGCACAGACTACATCAATGTATTTGTTAACTTAATTTCATAGATGTATTTATTTTCTGTCACTGCAATCAATATAAATGGGAGATTTTGAAGTTGTTAAATATAACGTGGAAGCATACAATCTAAGCATTTAGAAATGATACCGTTTTCTTTCACGCAAGCATGTGTCACCTATAAAGTATTGTTAACTAAATTTAGTATTGTCAACTAAATATTATTAGTATTAACTAAATATTATAAATTTAGAGGTTAATTGCAGTCTTGGTGTTAGTCAACATGACTAGTGTTAACAACTATTTAATCTAAATGTAATCTTGTTGTTAAAAGTAAGTTTGTTGTTTGTAAATGTGACTATCGTAGCCAACTAAATGTTAAAATAATCTAGGTATTAAAAGTAACTCTAGTATCATTTCTTTGAACGGTCAATTGTTCTTCCTTTCATATTTTATACCTATTTTGCAACAGTAAAAAACCACAAATATTTTTCTTTCAGATAAGCGCATAGAAGCAACAGTAGAAGCAAGGAATCAGGAGTTTGAAAACTAGCAACAACTAAATGGAACTGAAAAACCAATTCTTAAATACAAATATCCAACCAGCCGTGGTGGCTTAGGAGATAGAGCGCTCGCCTTGCAACGAGGTGAACTGGGTTTGAAATCCCAGCAATGGTTGGTCGATACGAATTCCGCAGTCGCAGTGCTGACGTAAAATATCCTTAGTGGTAGACGGATCATGGGTTAGAGTCCCCTTGTTGTCACGCTAACCACGAGAAGTTATCGTGGTTTTTCTCTCCATGTAAAGCAAATGCGGCTTAGTTCCAGCAGAAGTCCTCCACGAAAGCAAATTTCTCCCAATACTTGATCTGGAAGTTCCCTTGTCTTTTGGATTGGGTTCAAAATTACAAAGCTATGGAGTTGAACATTAGCAGTCGTAAATCCAAAATTGGATCGCCTGTTCAACGACGGTTATAAAATAAAATAAAATATCCACCCAATGAATATAAAGCACTGCTGGAGTATTGTGATCCAGTCAGCTATTGTTCGCAATAGCGGTAAAACTCGTTAAATGGATTCATTGAAAATCAGCCAACGAATGTAACGCTCTATTGAGTCATTTTAATCCAGCAAATAATTGCTCGCTCTTCTAGCTAAATAATGTTACGGTAAATTAAATGACGCGTTGTTCCCTACAAAGACTTAAAATAGCTTCACAAGTACTATCCTACTAAACTAACTAACTAACTCAGTGGCGCGACAGCCCATTAAGAGGGCCAAGGCCGACTGTGCCCATCTCAGTTTTCTTGACCTTTGGGCTCTGGGGTGCAGGAGCATATGTTCCGGTCAGGTGGTCAGCCGAACGCGGAACCCCCAGTGTTAGTTCCCAAGCATGCTTGGTACTCATTTTATCGACCCACTGAAGGGATGAAAGGCTGAGTCGGCCTTGCCCGGCCCAAGGATCGAACCAAGGACCTGTGGCACGGCAGCGCGAAGCGCTACCACTCAGCCACCGGGCGTCAGTACTATCGTACAATCACGAGAATAACCCACGAAACTAGTTACTCTGTGTGCGATACACAGAACTGCACTGTCTACCGGACTCTGGTTCATAGTTACTAATTGGATTACACAAAGTTCATTGTTACTCATTAAATAACTCACAATTAAAATCTTCGCAACTCTTGAAACCATGGGGAAATCAGTTAATAAATTTGGCAGTTAACTATAATACTAAAAGATTTGTATTGGCTAATTCAAAATTTAAATCCTTGCATTTCTTGAAATCGTTGGAATTATCAATAACATCCGACAATAAAAATTAACTTCATTATAAAAGGTCATCTAAATTAAATTTAATTTGCCGTTACTCATTGGATAACTCAAAATTGCAATCCTTGAATTTTTTGAAATCATGAGGAAATATCAGTAATATCCGGCAGTAAAAGTTAACTTTAATATTTAATATAGGTCTACTAGATTAAATTAAATTCCTCGATCTCATTAGAAAATTCAACATTGAAATTCTTGCATTTCTAGAAACCATTGGCAAATCTCAGTAATATCCAGCTGTATAAGTAGTAAAAATCAGTTTACACTAATTGTGTACAATTACTTATTACTGATCATTCCTGCATTAGTTCAAATTAATTTTCCATCTTAATTTTCCGAACTTGTTTAGATTGATTGAGATATAACTTTGAGACACTGTTTGAAGAATGAGGTACGATTTCAAAATTCATTCCTATCATAAAAATGAAGAGGTAACCAATTAGTATTTATGAGATTTTGTACGACTATTTTCCCGTATTAAGAATCAGTTTACACTAATCAGTAATACCTGACAGTAAATAAATTTTGAAGTTAATTAAAAAATTTATAGTCTACTAGATTAAATTGAATTCATCGTTACTCATTGGATAACTCAAAATTGAAATCCTGGCTCCTCTTGAAACCATGGGAAAAATATCAGTAATATCCGACAGAAATTTACTTTTTAAGTTAACTATATTAAAAGTCTACTATATTAAAAGTCTACTAGATTAAATTGAATTCGTCGTTTCTCATTGGATTACTCAAAACTAAAATATTTGCATTTCTCAAAACCATGGGGAAATGTGGGTAATTCCCTGTTCAGAAGTTTCACAAACATTGCACTGCACTAAAAAACTACTAGATAAGAACTATTGTATATTAAACAATCTAATCAAATGAAACGCCATTTCTTTTATCAAATTCAAGAAGATCTAAGCAAATAAAACTGTAAATAAACAATGGAGTTTCGATTCTTTTACGTATACAAAACGGAGTCTAAAATTCTAGAGTAAAGAAAGACGCCTTAATTCTGAGAAAACTTCTTGGAAAACCGTGAAGTTACAGTTAGATGTTGCAATACCCACTTAACGGTTGTTTCAATAGTTGTATCGGAACCATGTGATTTGATGGAATTTACATTCCAATTGAACAGAAAGAGGAAGTATTTTATCGAGGATCCCCCCTATAGATCCGAATGCATTGTTTCTTATCGGAAATAAAATGATAATTCAATTTTGATCGCAACTATCTCTCCGCTTTTTGACACCTTTGCGTGCGGAGTAGAGTCTCATAATAGGGCGTTATCGTTTCTAGTAACAAGGCGGGAAACGATCACAGGTACGTAAGAACGGATATCAAGAAGCATAACTGTTATTCAGAAGGAACACTAATGCGATATTACGGTCAGTAATGTATTTAATGCGTACACCTAAAATTTTGCGGAAATATTTTTAAAACTGTTCAATAATATACAGCAGCTATTCCCAATCAAGTTCCTTATTTAAAAAAATGACGTAAAATTTAAAAAGAAAGGTTTTAAAACAAAATCCTCAAAATTCTGAATTGTTTACTAGTCAAGATGCTTTTTTTCCATTTTAATAGGCTTGATAATTGCAAATAATTACAGCGAACATTTATATTTTTAAGGCTTGTGCATACACTTTCATCGAATAAATCTATAGATCTCCAAGCTCTTAAATTACAAATTAAATTTTCAAGATTTTAAAATCAAAACTCATAGTTGATGTCAGTACATTTTGTACAGTTGATGTTAGCACAACAAAGAATGATATTCAAGAAGCGTTAAAAACAAACATTATGTCTATTCCGTCTGATGTCAATATATTCTATATTGATATCGAGACAACTCACTGCGATTACAGATTTCTAAGATTGATACATATTCTGAACTTTCATCGAATAAATCTATAGATATTAAAGTTCGTAAATTAACAACTTAAATTTTCAACATTTTAAAATCAAAACTCATATAGCACACCAAAGAATGATATTCAAGAAGAAATGTCTATTCCGTCTGATGTCAATATACTCCATATTGATATCGAAACAACCCATAGCAACTACAACAGTTAACCATTTTATCTTGAAGGACATCGACTAACAAAATCATAAGATTGCCTTGTATAATTAATACAAGATCACTTTAGTGTCAGTTTATACAAGCAAGATTAAGATATCAGCTAATACTAGCTTCTTCAGTCATGGTTGTTGTATCTGTTTCTAGTAGTACAGATTCATGCTAACTTGTTCAAGTTCATCGAAATATAAGTTCAGTCTAAGTTTTGAAATTTGATTGAGGTTCTTGTTCATATTAGTTTGTTCATTTTGATTAAGGGAGTATCTGTCTCGGTGATTTACTCATCTCGATTGAAATATAAGTTCAAACTAATTTATTCAACTTGAATTGGATCATGCTAGTTTGCTTAGATTGGTTGAGATATAACATTGAGACCTTGTTTGTAGAGTGAGGTTCAATTTCAAAATTTGATGTTATCATAAAAATGAACCATTAGTTCACGGATTGTAAGATTTTGCGTAAATATTTTCCTGTAGTAAGAATCAATCCACACTAACTGTGTATAATCACTTATTACTAATCATTCCTTCATTTGCTTGGATTAATTTTCCATCTAGTTTCAATTATCCGGTTTTTTTGCTAGTTTGTTCATATTAATTAAGTATCAGTTCAGGACAATTTATTTAAATTTGTAAATAGCAGTTTGTACTAATTTATTAATTTAAATTGGATCATGCTAATTTACTTAAATTAATTGAGATATGACTGAGACTCTTTTTGAAGGAGTAAGGTTCAATTTTTAAAATTTATTTTTATCATGAAAATGAACACGTAACCAATTAGTTCGCGATTTATAAGATTTTGAGTGAATATTTTCCCGTAGTGAGAATCAGTTCTCACTAATATTGTGGAACTAATTGCTAATCATTAAGATGTTTAGATTAATTCTCCATCTTGATTCAATTATCCGGTTTTTTGCTAGTTTGTGTATCTTAATTAAGGTATCAGTTCGGGATAATTTATTCAGATTTATTTAAGTATCAGTTCCTACTAATTTGTTCGACTTGAATTAGGTATCAAATAATGCTAATTTCTCTCAATTAATTATGATATTGTGATGATCTGTTTGTGATGAACTGTTTGAAGAATGTAGCTGAATCGCAGAACTTGATTCTATCATGAAAGCGAACAAGACATCAATTAGGTAACGATTTATAATATTTCGTATGAATATCGTCTCGTAGTAAGAATCAGTTCATACTAATACCATAGTTCATACTCACCATTGTATCTGTTTATTATCTATCACTGATGTATCAGTTCATAATAATTTTTGATATTGATTGAATTATAATAGTTTGTTCATATTAATTAAGGTGTTAATTCATGCTAATTTATTCAGCTCGAGTGAAGTGTCAGATCTGTGTCATAAAGTAAATCAATTAAGGAAATCAATTATCTAACGTTTTATAAGATTTCGTATAAATATCTTCCAATAGCAAGAATAGGTTCATACTTATTTTATGCTATCAATTCATACTAATCATTATATCAGTTCATAATGTATCAGTTCACACTAATTCTCCATAATGATTGAATTATACCACTTTATTCTAATTGATTAATGTATTAGCTCATGCTAATTGATTCATCTCAATTGGATTGTCAAATCTGTGAATTTTGTTCCTATACTTATAAAGTACCTATCTAGAGACAAAACTACGTAACAGTTTGATGTAAACCTGCCATCTTTGGAAAAAATGCGATTTGTAATGACATTGCTTTACTCGCTTTATCCACTTGTAAATATTAATTTTTATACTATCCCTTATGTCTGTTATTTTTTATTTTACTTTCATTTACTTTACCTACATTAATATTTATTTTATCTGTATTTGCTTTTATATAATTATTGATAATTTTAAAAAATATATATATAATTGTCATTCAATACTTAAATTTGAACACAGAAATTCCGAAAACCCGATCATCCGGAAATTTTTCCGAATAAACTGCAACGAGACAGAAATTTCCGCGATTCCCTTAATTTTCTAAGAAAAAACACTTTCTTTTGAAACATTTATGAGACGTTTCATATTCTTAGAAGAAATACGTTATCGCGACATCTTGTCGACATTTTTTTTAACGACACTAGTCCCGATAGGTGAGGCACTATCACTTTTTCATATCGACATTTATCTCTGCCCCATTGATCTAACTACCTGAAATAAAACAAAGAAATTTTTCAAACAATGGCAAAGTTTATTCTTTGCTCACCATTTCTATCCGGAACAAAAATGGAATGTAATCAGTTACATAAAACAATACATTTTTTGTTAATTTTTTTCCATCCAACATTCAAAAGAATAGAAATATGCATTTTTAAACAGAAGAAATGTCAATGTTTGATAAAATTGTTTTGTTTATGTAATTTAATGCGTCGTATAAAATAAAATTAAATTTTGAAGAGTTTCTTTATTTTTTTTTTATTTTTGAATGGCGGGCACTGAACTTTATTCGTTTCGCCTTAGAAGATGCTAGAGGTATTACTCATTTCGCGTTACCCAACGGGCACCTGTGAACCAAGGTCACGGTGGCGAGTAACATTGCCACAAACCCGTTCATAGGGTGGGCCACATTCACGCATCACACACAACAGAGGACAACACAAGACAGAGAAACATCCATGGCCAGAGCGGGATTCGAACCCGCGCCCATTGGCTTCGCAGTCAGGCGCGCTAACCGCTCGGCCGCTTGGCCGGCAATTTTGAAGAGTAAATGTTAGTATTCTAAGTAAAAATACTCGAAATGATAAAATATTTTGGCCAGTTAAAAGCTCTGTATGCACGGCGCGCAGAAAAAGGAATGACCTGGAAAAAATTTTCATTTAATAATCGGGTTTTAATACGCTAAGACTAAATTATTTTGAATCGAGGACTAAATCTTATCTATGGGAATTAGTTTGTGCAGATGATGTTTTAAGTTATGAAATCAGACACTAAACCTGTACTTATCAGAGTTAATAAGTTCGAACTTAACATCCAGGTAAAAAGATTCTTTTAAATTTTCATTTCATTTCAAACTCGCATCAGTAACGATTCATCCGATTCCTTTAAAATTTTGGATTTTTTTTGGTTGAAATTATACATATTGAAATGATTTTAAAATTTGTATACTTTAAAATTTAATTTCCTTCTTTACCATTATAAAAAATAATATTATGTATTAAAATTACTTTGTACATAAAAATTAGACAAAATATTATTGAACTATCTTTGAACTTATGATTGTTACAATTGTGTTAAAAAATTTTAGATTCTCTTAAACAATTCCAGAGATATGGCAAAATACGTAAAAATTGAAATTATCATTAAGGTCCGAACTACTGGGACTAGTTTCCAGACTTATATTTTGATAACACCTATCGCTGCAATTGATTTTTGCCTTAAAGCTACGGTTACTTTTTTTAAATGACATTTATTTATCATTTATTGACATATATTTTAGGCATTTATATTACTACATTTTAGTCTTTTTTTTAAATTTTTTTTTAATTATTTTTTTTGTTTTTGAAATGTACAAGTTTAAGAACATTATATTATTATATTATAACTGTCGTTGAACAGCTGACACAATTTTGGGTTTGCGACTATTAATGTTCAACTCCGTAGCCTTGTAATTTTGTACCCAATCCAGAAGACAATGGAACTCCTGGATTAAGTATTGGGAGAAATTTATTTGCCTTCGTGAAGGACTTTTTGATGGAACTAACTGGCATTTGCGTTACATGGTGACGAAAATCACGAAAACCTCCCACGGTTAGCCTTAAGGCAAGGGGACTCTAATTCATGATCCGTCTACCACTGAGGATATTTTTGTGTCAGCACTGTCGTTGCGGAATTCGAATCAGCCAGCCATCGCTGGGATTCGAACCCAGTTCACCTCATTGGAAGGCGAACACTCTATCCCCTGAGCTAGAGTAGCGCAAGGTCATTATATATAGAAAAGAAATAGCATAGATCTTTTAACTAACTTCTAGAAGAGTTAGGGCACATCATCAGAATTAAAACTGCAAAGCAACCCATGCTTGGAAGCGATTTTCCAATCCAGCGGCGTTTAACGTCTCACTCACCTGTTTGGCATTTTCGTTAAAAAAAAAATTATTATTTGTTTTCTCTTAATGTGGATGGCATATTTTAAAAGAAATGAATGCTTGCATTTTTATTACTACCAACTACAACGGAGAGAAAGTCGTTAAACACTGGATTGTAAATTAGCTACAAAGAGATTTCATCATACTACTCTTAAAGATGCTTCCCTATAATAAACTTTTTCTTCGTATACTTTTGAACAGGTAATAATAGGGAAGCTCCCCTAGCTTAGTACGACGACATTTCCGGGCAGGGGCTCCTATGCAGTTTTGATCCTGATTATGGGACTTAACTTCGCTAGAAGTTAGTGGCAACATTTACGCGACCCCCCTATTTATTATATATAACGTTTTTAAAATTGTACTTCCCAACAAAAAAAATAAACTAAAAATGTCATTTTTAAAAAAAATCTCCAGCTTTAGAAGCAAAACTAGCTGCGGACTTGAAATCCCCACATCCGAATAAGGCGAAACTAAGCATTTGTATAAATGCATCAAAAAATATTTTTATAAAGTATTTGTTCATAAGTGCATCAAAAAATTTGTTTGTAATAAATAATTCATATACGTCAAAAAAAGTACTTTTATTCGGAGAAAGTATGTTAGCTCGGAACAAAGTATGTTAATTCAGAGAAAGTACGTTTTTGTGAAAATATCGTCTGCACTTATTTTTTTCGTATATTTCAGATCCCCCCCTCGAACCATTAAGAATGAGTCCTAGAATGACGAGATCCGATCATTAGATCAAAAGTTATTCAGATGATCCGTTTTTCTTGGAGCACTGTACATCTTAAACTTCATTTCTATGTCGTATGCTTCAACTTGAATGGAGCATATTGAAGTTGCCACATCGTAATAAAACCACATTGAAGGTTAACCCTTCGAGCCATTAAGATTGGATCTAATACGTGACAATCCAATCACTGGATCAAAAGTTATTATGGTATTTCGTTTTCTATTTTGCGTTATTAGATATAACAGATACCAGATATAACAGATACCAGTAATATCATGACAATTCAAGATGTCATGATGTCTTGACGGCAGGTTTGTAAATAGTATTTTTTTTTTCGTGCTCTGTAAATATATATGATTGCATTGTCTCACTGGAATTTGAATGATTTATTGCGCTAAAAATAACCCAAGACTTAGCAAATAATTACTTCTCTGGGTTTTTTTGTATCCTTTTTTGTATCATTACATCTTGGAAAGAATAGTAGGTACAGTGAAAAAATGGATGTATTGCAAAAGGTAAAAAATTGAACATCTTAATAAATTTTGTTCCAAATCGAACTTTTCCGTACTAGGAATCAATGATATGATGGCTTAACCATAAATTATCTGATTAGTTAGGGCTGACGACGTTTTAAGTTACGAAATCAGTACTTGCTCTGAGCTGTAAAAAAAAAAAAAAAAAAAAAAAAAAAAAACATTCTTAAAATATTCGTAAAAAAGCTAAATTTTAACCCTTTGACGCAGAATATTTATTAAACATATTTTTAATATTTTTTTATTATCTTGTGTTAATTTAAGTTAAAATAAGTGAAAAATGTTAGCATTTTAATAATTTATGGTTATGAAATTCAGCATGAAACATCGGTGTCTTTTTTTCTGCTTCAAAGGTAAAATCATCCAAACACTTCCAAATAATAATTTTTCAAATTTGCAGTTATTTAGATCTAAGAGAAACAGCAATTCATCATTGAAATTTCTTTAGTTTACAAAATCAATTATTGATAAATTTTTCAATATAAGTGAAACAAAAAACTAAAATAACTTTTTTTGGATTTTATATTTTAGTGCCGATAATCTAACATATTTTTTAGAACGAATAGACTGTTTTTTACTGTGTAAAAAATACCAAAATATATTTTTGTTTTCAATTAGAGCGTCATAAAAAAAAATATGTAAAAAGAAAACAACTGTGTCCCATCTGAGTCAGGGGACTGAGCGCCTTGCACTCGAATCAAAGCCATAATTTTGAACTATATTATCTTGCCTCAACGAATTTTTTGAACTTCAAAATAAACTTAATATTTTAAAGTTTATTTAACTTTTTAAAAATCCCTAATATCGCGAGATTCTTACACCTAGATGGAAATCAAAATCAGTAAAAATATTCTATATGTTCGCAAAGTTTTGAGAGCACAGGTAATTCAGCATGTGAGTAAGTTTAAAATATTAAAAAATTAGATCACAAATACGCTTTTATTTTCACAAAACTGCGGCTTTTTTTCGTATTGATGTTTTTACGCCATTTTCAGAATTAGCATAAAGATTGGCTAAAAATTTTAACTTGACCTGTAATGGTCATGAATGCTAACTTACAGCAGTTATGAAAATGGAATATAATTTGTCAAAAAGTGTTATGGTGACAGAGCCAACGAAAACTGCCTCAAGAAAAGAAAACCTTAAAAAATAGTAGCATATTAATCGCTAAAAAGATTTATTTCATATGACAATAAAGCCTTCTTAAAGCAACCTTACGAAAAGGAAATCTTAAAATACCTCAGCATAATATTTGCTAAAATAGCGTTATTTCATATGACGATGGAGCCTTCAAAAAAAAGCCTTAAAAAAAGAAAATCTTAAAATGTAATAGCATAATATTCGCTAAATAAGCGTTATTTCATATGACGATGGAGCCTTCGAAAAACAGCCTTAAAAAAAGAAAACCTTAAAATGTAATAGCATAATATTCGCTAAAAAAGCGTTATTTCATATGACGATGGAGCCTTCGAAAAACAGCCTTAAAAAAAGAAAACCTTAAAATGTAATAGCATAATATTCGCTAAAAAAGCGTTATTTCATATGACGATGGAGCCTTCGAAAAACAGCCTTAAAAAAGGAAAACCTTAAAATGTAATAGCATAATATTCGCTAAATAAGCGTTATTTCATTTGACGATGGAGCCTTCAAAAAACAGCCTTAAAAAAAGAAAACCTTAAAATGTAATAGCATAATATTCGCTAAATAAGCGTTATTTCATATGACGATGGAGCCTTCGAAAAACAGCCTTAAAAAAGGAAAACCTTAAAATGTAATAGCATAATATTCGCTAAATAAGCGTTATTTCATATGACGATGGAGCCTTCGAAAAACAGTCTTAAGAAAAGGAAAACCTTAAAATGTAATAGCATAATATTCGCTAAATAAGCGTTATTTCATATGACGATGGAGCCTTCGAAAAACAGCCTTAAAAAAAGAAAACCTTAAAATGTAATAATATTCGCTAAAAAAGCGTTATTTCATATGACGATGGAGCCTTCGAAAAACAGCCTTAAAAAAAGAAAACCTTAAAAAGTAATAGCATAATATTCGCTAAAAAAGCGTTATTTCATATGACGATGGAGCCTTCGAAAAACAGCCTTAAAAAAGGAAAACCTTAAAATGTAATAGCATAATATTCGCTAAAAAAGCGTTATTTCATATGACGATGGAGCCTTCGAAAAACAGCCTTAAAAAAAGAAAACCTTAAAAAGTAATAGCATAATATTCGCTAAAAAAGCGTTATTTCATATGACGATGGAGCCTTCGAAAAACAGCCTTAAAAAAGGAAAACCTTAAAATGTAATAGCATAATATTCGCTAAATAAGCGTTATTTCATATGACGATGGAGCCTTCGAAAAACAGTCTTAAAAAAGGAAAACCTTAAAATGTAATAGCATAATATTCGCTAAATAAGCGTTATTTCATATGACGATGGAGCCTTCGAAAAACAGCCTTAAAAAAGGAAAATCTTAAAATGTAATAGCATAATATTCGCTAAATAAGCGTTATTTCATACGACGATGGAGCCTTCGAAAAACAGCCTTAAAAAAAGAAAACCTTAAAATGTAATAATATTCGCTAAAAAAGCGTTATTTCATATGACGATGGAGCCTTCGAAAAACAGCCTTAAAAAAAGAAAACCTTAAAAAGTAATAGCATAATATTCGCTAAAAAAGCTTTATTTCATATGACGATGGAGCCTTCGAAAAACAGCCTTAAAAAAGGAAAACCTTAAAATGTAATAGCATAATATTCGCTAAATAAGCGTTATTTCATATGACGATGGAGCCTTCGAAAAACAGCCTTAAAAAAGGAAAATCTTAAAATGTAATAGCATAATATTCGCTAAATAAGCGTTATTTCATATGACGATGGAGCCTTCGAAAAACAGCCTTAAAAAAGGAAAACCTTAAAATGTAATAGCATAATATTCGCTAAATAAGCGTTATTTCATATGACGATGGAGCCTTCGAAAAACAGCCTTAAAAAAGGAAAACCTTAAAATGTAATAGCATAATATTCGCTAAATAAGCGTTATTTCATACGACGATGGAGCCTTCGAAAAACAGCCTTAAAAAAAGAAAACCTTAAAATGTAATAATATTCGCTAAAAAAGCGTTATTTCATATGACGATGGAGCCTTCGAAAAACAGCCTTAAAAAAAGAAAACCTTAAAAAGTAATAGCATATTTTTCTCTAAAAAGCGTTATTTCAAATGACGATGGAGCCTCGTAAAACAGCCTTAAGAAAAGGAAGTCTTAAAAAACAGCAGCATAATATAAGCTAAAAAAAAACGTTATTTTATATGACGACAGAGCTGTCGAGAAACAACCTTAAGAAAAGAAAATCTTAAAAAGTAATATATTTTCGCTAAAAAGCGTTATTACATCTGACGACAAAGCCCTCCATAAATAGCCTTAAAAAATCGAAGCATATTATTCGCTGAAAAGCATAATACATATCATCTGACGATAGAACCTTAAAGAATAACTAAATATTCGCCAGCATGTGTGATAGAATGCCAATAATGATAAACAGCAAACAAGTAGCGTTTCAAAGAAATAAATTGTTTCTGGGATTTCGGAAGTGTGTAAAAGAATCTTTCCTCTGATAATCCCTGTTGATATCCATTGTTTACAAACATTCAAATGGGCGGAAAAAGTATGCCAACAATTCAGGTCAACTAACACTCTTTTCTGCGTAACCAAGCGGCATTTCCAAATCCTGGAAATCAACTCGTGTAATTTCTCTTGCCTCGTGATGATGCTTATGTTTTATTTACAAACACGCTCGTTAAGAACATATTTAAATTCCTTTGGGTGGAATAAATTAAAAACGCAGTTTGGATCTTTCGTTTCTATGTTTGAAATTTTGTGGTATTTCAACGCGGCTAAAAGAAATAAGAATTACGTTATCGGGAAATTAAATTTTTATGATATTCTCTTCCTACCAGATTTAATGCTGAAATTTGAATACCGTAAATTATCGAATACATAGTTAAATTTATTTAGTTTCTGAAAATTCCAATGCAAGGTAATGTTAATAAAGAAAAATCTATTTTCTGTAACTTTCTACATCATTTAAGGTTCAAAACTGAATAATGATTATTAGAATATTGTTCAAATTATAGTAAATATTATTTTTTTTATTATTCAAAAACTTTTAAAGTCGTTAATTATGTAAACAATATGTACTTTTTTTTTAATAAAAAAATTTATCATAGAATAACAAAAACAATGCAAAACACTGAATTAAATTAAATTTTTGAGTTATTCCAATTCATATAAGAGTAAAATATGAATATACAATAAAGGTGATTTTTTCTTCACAGCTTTTCCGCATTACTGCTAGAAAATTCAAAAACTATGAACTAAACTCAGTTGCGCAACAGCACGTGTAGGGTCAAGGGCTACCGTACCCATCCCAGTTTTCGTGACCTTTGACTCTGGGGTGCAAGAGCAGATATTCCAGTTAAGTGATCATCCGAACGCGGAACCCCCTATGTTTAATTCCTAAGCGTGTGATTGGAATGAAAAGCTGAGCCTACCTCGTCCGAACAGACCGAGGATAGAACCCCGGACCTGCGCCTCGGGATCGCGAAGTGCTACCACTAAACAACCGGGCTTAAGATATTTCGAATTGTTCAACCTACTTTAATGATTGTATACAATATAGCTTTTGTAGTATTTTAACATATTTAAGGATTACTCAAATAAGTCTGGCAACAAAGTAAATCAAAATATAAAATTTTGACTTTAAAAAGCAATAATAAAAATTTTCAAATTCTTCCAACAGATACTTCTACAGCTATGTTAACGTTTATAAACAAACATCGCGTCATTGCTAAAAAACGTCATTAATTCCTATGTATAAACTCCTAAATGTAGGTCCATGGACTTAAAATATTATTCTTATAGTATGCAATCGATATTCTTTAAATTTTTTTATAAAAAAGAAATTCTACTTTCATCATGTTTTCCTATAATCACAACTTGATCTATAAACTTCAGGTTCAACCATTTTCGATAAAACTAATTTCGATTTTGATTTTTATCGCTGTCGTGGGCGGAACTACATTTTCCATCACGAATTCTCTATTATTATAGCCCTCCATTCATAAATTTTTTCTGTTTACGAAAAGTCTGTAAACACAGCCAAACTGAAAACGCAGTTTTTGTATACTTTTATTTGACACGTGACAACTATCCACGTTACCTATATGCCACGTTTTGCCATCGTTTTCGTGACACAGTGCGAGGGAAAAATAATGTTTCTTCCTGGTTAAATTCTCTGGAAGTTTAATACATTCTACTTTTCTATTGTTGGTATAAATATTACATTTAAAAAAATAGAAAAAATCTCCATGATGAAAACAAATACATTGTGGCTCTTGATGTTCGGTTTGATGTCACGAATTCAGATTGCATTGTAAAATAAAGATAATACAGATATATCCCTTAAAATTTGAGGGTGATATCTTTTGCGTTGCTGTCACAAATTCAGATTGCATTGTAATATAAAGGCAATACAGGTATATCCCTTAAAATTGAGGGTGATATCTTTTGCGTTGCTGTCACAAATTCAGATTGCATTGTAAAATAAAGGCAATACAGGTATATCCCTTAAAATTGAGGGTGATATCTTTTGCGTTGCTGTCACAAATTCAGATTGCATTGTAAAATAAAGGCAATACAGGTATATCCCTTAAAATTGAGGGTGATATCTTTTGCGTTGCTGTCACAAATTCAGATTGCATTGTAAAATAAAGGCAATACAGGTATATCCCTTAAAATTGAGGTGATATCTTTTGCGTTGCTGTCACAAATTCAGATTGCATTGTAAAATAAAGGCAATACAGGTATATCCCTTAAAATTGAGGGTGATATCTTTTGCGTTGCTGTCACAAATTCAGATTGCATTGTAAAATAAAGGCAATACAGGTATATCCCTTAAAATTGAGGGTGATATCTTTTGCGTTGCTGTCACAAATTCAGATTGCATTGTAAAATAAAGTCAATACAGATATATCCCTTAAAATTGAGGGTGATATCTTTGCGTTGCTGTCACAAATTCAGATTGCATTGTAAAACACAGGTAATACAGATATCTCCTTTAAAATTGAGAGTGATGAGGGTGTTCGGATCAATTTAAATTCCTCAGCATGATGTACGTATAAAGAGATTAATTAAAACTTAAAACTGCATTGCAAATGCAAGACGAATTTCTATTAAGACTGAGATTACTATGTTTGAATCTCGATCTGCTTGTAAGTCCTCGTCTTGATTTGCGTGTCTAAATCTCCATCTAAACTGCATTGCAAATGCAACTATAATCTCCATTAGGATTGAAATTACTACGTTTGATTCTGGAATTCTGGATCTAATTGTAATTTCTCCGTCTGGATTTTCAAACATAAATCTTGATTAAGACTTAAAATTACATTGCGAATCCCACAATATTTTCCCATATTTAAAAAAACACATCGTTGATTTTGAATTCGTGTATTTGTCCAGATTTACACACAAAAATCACTGAAAATTATCAAAATCACTGCCTTATTCTCAGTTTTTGCAAATTTTTACAAACCCAGGTAATGCAGCATTGGGGTAAATTTTTAAATATTAAAAAATTAGACCAAAGGCGCTTTTCATTTTCACAAAACTGTGGCTTTTCTCCATATTCACTCTTTACGCCATTTTCAAAATAATCGTAGACAGCGCTGGCTTTAGATAGATTAAACTTGACCTAAGAATCATGAGTAACAGTTGCAAAGTCACAGCAGTTATAAAAATAGCATATTATTCATCAAAAAGCATCATTTTATATTACGACGAAGACTTCGAAAAACATCCTAAAATCCTTTAATCTAATTACTCTACATTAAGAATCAGGGGATGTTCGTTACATGACGTCACACTTGGAAGGGTAGGAGGGGTCCTTAAAATTGCGACAAGGGGTACCAATAAGTGTGACATCACTCATTCTGGTTAAAATTAAAACTTTTAAAATCAGCTAATTAAAATGTTTTTATATAATTAGATTCTTATAATTTTTAGATTTTTATTATTCTAATGATTAATAAACATAATTTTAGATAATAATGAACTTTAGATTTTTTTTTTCAGCTTTACACAGCCATCAGGTGTATAAATGATAACAGCTTATGAAATTAGAAGGATCGTTTTTATGTTATTTTTAGATTTAATGGCCAATTTCTGTCTCATGTTATAAAGCAATATGATATTATATAACCGTGCCTTTAATAACACATTTTCACCATTTAATGTTCTTTTTATTTTATTATTTATGATAAAAATAAATCCATATCCTAATGAATAAAAAAAAAGAAGCAGAAATCCCATCTCCAATACAAATAAAAACGTAACACATAACATTGAATAGTTTGTTTAAAACGTCTGAAATTACAACTAAAAAGATATTCAATAAATATTTAAACTTATAAGAAGATTTATAAGGTGCGCAGGAATTTGGCTTTATTCTATATATTAGAAAATTATTCACAAGTTAAATAAGGATTTATCAGCATCAATAAATACTCAAACGTATAAGTCAAATTATGAAGAGTGCATAAATTTAGCATATATAGAGAGAGATTAATAACGAATCATCAGCCTTAGTTCTTTTACAACTTTTCAAACAACAGATAGTGCAACTAAAAACAGCCGAGTGTGACTGATATATTTCATATTAAATGAATAGTAATTAAAAAAATTTTAAGTAACAGATAATTCAAATGAACACAATCGAGTGTGACTGATATTTTTCATATTAAGTGTGTAGTAATTAACAACTTTTCAAACAACAGATAGTACTACTAAACACAGTTAAGTGTGGCTGATATCTTTAATATTAAATGTGTAGCAATTAACAACTTTTCAAACAATAGACAATGCAACTGAACACAATCGAATGTGACTGGTATTTTTCATATTCAGTGCATAGAAATTAACAACTTTTCAAACAAGAGATAGTGCAACTAATCACAGTAGAGTGTGACGCATATTTGTCATATTAAATGTGTAGTAATTATTTGAGTTTTTGTTTGAATCCTACTCGTTTTTGTAAATATAATTTGCATCTTAAAAGGAAGATACTCGAAATTACGCTTATCAATTAGGCTAAATTTTATTCTATAAATATTTAGGTTCTGAAGTAAAAATAAAATTTATGTTGCGAAATTTGAAGTTATTATTAAATTATAAATCATTAAAATCTGCAATTTTTACCTTGAGCACGTCGCCAAATTTATTTATTTCCTCAGCCAAAAATCACTGTTGTCTATAAAAAGGCTACTTTATTTTATAACTTAATCGGAACTTTGGCTAAACTTAAAAGATTAAATCATAAAAGGCGAATAAAAATTATAATATTTTTTAGTGATAAATTCGAAAAATTTTGTATAATTCTGTATTTTATAAGTATTTTTTGATAAAAATTTATTAACTAAATTAAAATTCTAACTAGAAATCATTGGAAATTTATTTTTTTTATATGTATATTAAACATGATTTTTATATTTGTATTATTTATCTCGCCATTGGAAAAATATTTGAAATTTTACAACTTTTTTTTGTCCAAACTTATATTTATATAATGCATGTCTCTGAAATAAATGTAAAATAGTCACACAAAAAAATTATTATATTATTTCTTAACCGAAAATACTAACTTTATAAAAAGAAATCAGTTTGATTTGAGTGATACTTCGTTCCTTCTTAGTTTAGAGATCATATTCATTATGATTTATAAAAAAAGAATTTGAACCTTAGTTTGGTTCATATTTATTTTGATAGCCAAAATTGCGTCTGATTGTTAATCGTATTAATTTTGATAAAAGTTTGTATTAATTTGGAATATAATCATCTTAATGGAACAGGTAGGATAGCAACAGTCTACATTAGTTTGAATTAATTTTTTACAGAAATAGTTTGCACTCATAACAAATATGTTGACGGTATTTCACTAATTATATTCATTCATAAATGGAATTAAATGCTTTTCCAAATTTAATAAATAATATACTCGGCAAATTTACAATACTTGTATTATATCCTTTTACCTTAGAAAGTATTTCTTTCCACTTTTAAACAGATATGAGTCACTATAAAAACAGATATTTTTTTTATTATCAAACAGATATGAGTCACTATAAAACAGATATCTTATCATTATCAAACAGATATTATTCTCTATAAAACAGATATCTTGATATCTTATCATTATTAAATATATATTATTCATAATTAAAACAGATATTTTATCACAACCGAAACGGATATTATTCACTTTAAAACAGATATTTTTCATTATCAAACAGATATGATTCACAATTAAAACAGATATTTTTCGTCATCAAACAAACATGATTCAATACAAAAACTGATACTTTTCATTATCAAAACGGATATGATTCCCTGAAAAACAAATATTTTTCCATATCAAACAGAAGAAAGAGGGCATATTTTTGGCAGTGTTGGACTTGCTCTTCCCCCCTTGTCAGTAAAAATAAGCAACTCACAAGCACTCTCCCCTACTTACGTAAGAAAGCTACAACACTATCCCCTCTTTTTCTGCTTTAAGATTGACTTTTTGCTATAATAACCCAGATTTAGGATTAAATTCAAAGATGTAAATTTTCACTAAACAAAGTTTATGTTTTAATTCATTTTCATAAAATTTTGAGTAAAATATTTCGTTTATCCTTTTGCGTATCGTGTTTTCCTTTTGCGTATCGACCTTTCAAAGAAATTTTTTCTCTAACTCTTCAGGAACTCTTCAAAGAAAATTCTTCAAAGAAATTTTTTTTCCATTTTTTTTTCTTTTCTCGAATTCAACTTTTATTCCACTTTTATTTATGTTAAAAAATTTATTATTTTATTTATGTTCATTTTAAAAAACGTGATGCCAATTCACGTGGCTCATTTTTTGTGCAGTTTTAATGTTTCCGTGATAATGACCTCCACTCCTGACTGTGCAAATAGCAACTATCAGTCCTGCTTTTGCATTCAAAAATTTGTGTATGCAAATTTTTGCTATATAATTATTCAAACTAACAGCGTGATCATATATTGATACGTTTTCTTTGAGTCACCTTTTGTTATCACTCTGATTTAAGTTTAATCATGACACGCTAAAAAGTTTATTTTGTTTTTAATGGTCCGCATCGCATGCTGAAAGATTGTAAAATTAAACAAAGAAACGAGCATTATGAAAATCTATTCATTGACTAAAACTTTCCTGAATGAAATATTCTGAACACGCGTCAATTGAACTATATAAAATAAAATAAAAATGATTTACAGTTAGGGCTGATTGATAAACGAAGGCTAAGACAAAGTCATTTTATGTATTGTAGCAAACTTTCCTGAAAATCATTTTTTATGTTACTTTGAATTTCACTACTAACAGTTAAAATTGACTATTTACTTTTTATAACATTATTATCTTGAAAAACACTATTTTGAACTATGTATTATAGTGGCATGATTGTGTGTTCGGTACTTTATGACAGATAAAGAAGAAAGTTTCATTGGTTTTGAAGATTTTTAAGGGACAATTTTTGTAGCTTTTAGAACAAGTTGAAGATCTCAACCCTCAAACCATTAAGAATGAGTCCTAGAAAGAGAAGATCTGATCATTAGATCATAAGTTATACAGTGTGATCCGATTTTCTTTGGGGGGAGTACGTTTTTAGTTGTTTAATAAGGTCATTTATATTTTAGTTTTTAAACCCCTGAGAACTGAATTAAATGATTTTATAATGTTTAATTTCTGTTCGCTTTAGTTCTGCTAAGCCTAGTTGGAATTCGTCTTAACATTCTGTTTGTTCTACGCGTATGTTTCATTTACAAGCTAATTTTATTTTAAGAATTAGTGTAGTCTAAATTAAGGGTTTTTCTTTGTAGTATATCGTAAAAACAACTTTACTGGTTCTTGTGTTTATCTTATCTTACTGTGATTATAAATTTTAGCGTTATTGGTTAACAAAATGGCGGCGCGGCTACTTTACACCAAGTAGTGTAAAAGAACATTCTCCAAGTACCAAAAGTTACCTATGATGTTTCACTTCAATACTTTTATGTAAAAGATTTGCCACTATTTTTAGTATAAGTTGCAATAAAAAATTTTCAGTGTATTTATTAGCTTATTGCGATTTTATTGCTTCACTATAAAATTGTTCAAATTTGCAACTATCTTAATATGGTGCTAACTTAAACAATATCTTCTTACTGCCTATTTGAAAACTTCATACACTTCAAAAATTGTCAGAAATGAAATGAACGTCGGCATGTTTCAAGAGCATCAAAAAATTGGAGCCCATTTTCAAGACCTGATACACGTGAATTCAACGGAACAAAAATGATTAAAAAAAAAAAACGTAGAATGTAAAATTAAAGATAAGAAACAAAAACTGGAAAAATCATAGAGAGATTCATGATGCGCTTGAAACATGTCGACTGACATTTCATTTTTGCATATTTTTGAAGCGAAGCGTATGAAGTTTTCAATCGAATAATTAATTTTATCTTACCACTTCAGTTTCTTGGGATTATTTTTTTAATATCTTCCTATATTTGATTAGACAAAATTATGGTTCAATTTGAACAGAACTTAATAAAATTTAGCATTTTATTGCGATTTAAATAAATTTACAGCATATTTTGGTTCAAGGTACAAATATAACTGTTCTATTTTCAACCTGGGAGTCAACAAGAAAGTAATGGAAGACTGTAGGGAAAAATCTTACCGGAAAAATTATTAACGTTTATAAATAGAAAAATGACTTAAATTTATAATAAAAATTAAAAAATAATTTTCTTAAGAAATAAAGAGACGGATTAATTAAAAATTCCAAAAACCTCACTTCAGAGAAACCTAAATACCAAATCTAATCCCACATTATAGCATTATTGACTTACTAGCAGCTTTAAGCTCCCAGCTTGGTCACCTTTCAAAATTGTCTTGTTATAAACTTTAATGATAAATGCACAGCACAATTGTATAAATATACTAATTCTTCAATCCTTCCTCCAATTCTAACACCTTAATTAGTTTTAAACTGCATATTAACACTAAACATTCCAACACTTGATCTATACCTATTTTTACCATAGCCGGTCAAATGGCCGGACTTTTTATTTCTTAATTGAATGCATGCAATATGGATGTTAGGAAGGAAATAAATTTAAAAAAAACTTTATTATAATTAAACGAAATTGTATATTGCCAATTTTTATGAATTGCAAACACAAATAAGAATTTTCAATTCATTGATCAACGCATTTTTTACATATACAGGGTGTTTCCATTGGACATTTTACACAAATATATTTCTTCTAATTATTATTATTCTCATAATTCTTATAATTATAAGAATATATAAGAATTATAATTTTTATAACTATTCTTATAATTAATATTATTTCTTCTAAGAACTTGTGCCGTCTTGATTGTTTCGACATTTTTCTGGGTAGAAACTAACAGTTAGTTAGAAATGAAGCAAAGCTATCAAAATAAAATATAAGCTACTTACCTAAACATTTAGTTTTTGTCACTTTTTATTACACAAAAATGCCGATCTAAAATTTTAGGTACTTTCTTGAATTTTGAATTCACAGTTATTCTGATTGAACTAACTACGCAACAGTCTTTTCTGAAATGTGCAACTAATCGAATGCAGTACGTCGAACACTCATTACATCGTAATTTCTGATCCGATAACCTTATAAAGCAATAAATTGATTAAGCTATTTTCAAAGATGTTCTCAATATTGTCAAAGCTCTTTATTAAATTTCAGCAGTTATTTAAAATCTGTCCGGCAGCCGTTGGTATGAGTTCGAGACATTTCAGTACAGTAGGCAGCAGAAGTATTAAAATTATTTCCACCTCTGTCGTGAGATAAGATAGAAAATTCATCCCAATACTCTATAACGTGCTGAACTACTTCCTCACGCACCTCTCGAGCCATAACTTAATTATCGTATAATATATACACGCGCTATTTTTTTAAATTTTATTTTATAACCGTCGTTGAACAGCCGACTCAATTTTATGGGTTTACGACTACTAATGTTCAACTTCATAGCCTTGTAATTTTGAACCCAATCCAGAAGACAAGGGAACTCCTGTATCGATTGCCTTCGTGGAGGATTTTTCGATAAAGTTAACCCGCATTTGCGTTACATGGAAAGAAAGACTACGAGAACCTCCCACTGTTAGCATGACTGCAAGGGGACTCTAACCCATGATCCGTCTACCACTGAGGATATTTCACGTCAACACTGTGGTCTGTGCAAGCCGGACGCGGAATTCGTATGGACTGGGATTCGAACCCGGTTCGCCTCATTAGAAGGTGAACGCTCTATCCCCTGAGCCATCGGTGCTCATACACGCACTATTGCTTGAAAAGTGCAGCTCCGTCATCAATAATTGGTATGACAGTATGGGGCACCATAGCACAACTTATGTTTTAAACTTTTACAGCCATTTTAGAAAGGATCAAAAATAAAACTAAATAATTACTTCGTTAACTAGGTTTTGTTTCTATAAGAAATACAAGATTATTCTAAATAAATACTTGTATTATTTTCCGCATTTTTTTATGGAATTTGAAAAATGCTCTCTCAATGACGTTGAACCACGGATGTTCTCAATAATCCTTCTTATCGCCAAATTCAAAGGTAAAAAAAGCACATTGAATCAGCCATTTTTTAAAGTTCATAGCGTCAATCCCGACTCTTTTTAGAATCACCATCAGGCTTTTTATTTAAGCCTTACATCATGCTGAATCGGACATTCTCAGACGAAGTAATGGCGACGCGGGAGAATAAATAAGATAAGTTGGCGTTCCCAAAACAAATTGCGGAGTTGTTAAATAGCGACCACAAGTGGATTTGCCAAGATGCTTATTTTAGTAGCCACCACGAGGCAATGGTCTGTTTTTAGAAACTCTTGGCGATAATGAGTGTTACTACCTGGTTCATTCAATAAAGTTGATGATACCATATACAGAAGGCAAGCTGTTCCGAAATTGATCATAACTTGGCGCCATTTGATCCTAATATGCACAGCTATATCCACTTCATTTTTAACATTTAAACCACCTAAGATCTTCAGAAATGTCACATCTACCCTAATGGAGGATTTTATATAAATATGCAACACGTATGAATCAATGTTTTAAATGTTTCTTATGTACTATTCCTTTTCCATGGGCCATACAAAATCGCCAAATTATGATTGACGCAGTTACGCTTTATATCCCAGAGGCGTAGTTTTAATGTATGTAGGATGGAGGTTATCTCATTTTGTATATATTCAGTTAAAATGCTGAAATGCATATTTTATTGAGTGTAGAGCAATGTCAGAATTCAATTTATATCACAGTGGCGTAGTTTTAATGTATGTAGGATGGAGGCTATCTCATTTTTTATATATTCAGTTAAAATGCTCAAATGCATATTTTATTGGGTGTAGAGCAATGTCAGAATTCAATATGGCGATATAGCCTCAAGAAAGGTCGATATTTCACGATTTATCACGCTATTTTTAATTTTAACTAATAATATTATTTATAAATTTCGTTACCCAAATGAAATTCGTGTACACTTATCCCAATATCACATTGATTATTATTGTTACTGTTAATAATCACGATATTATCATGTTTGAGGTTAATTGTTGGCTAAAGTAATCATGATATTATCATGTCGATGGATACGTAAAGAATATTGGGTATTGTCTTAAAACATTCTATCGACAATAAGTCATGTAAAAACATTCTAAGTATCACTAAAATGATGCTTAATATATATGTATAGTATAATAAAGACAAAAAAAGATAGAAAAAAGGGAAAAACAAAGAAAATAATCTATATTTATAACTTATTATAATTTACACAAACTTTATATACACCCTTGTGCAAATTAATTTAAACAAACTTTTTTTTTCGTGTTTTTTAAAGAAGATGTTTTGGGGTTGTTTCTGTTACAATGGGGTTGGACCTTTGCAGCCTATTGACGGTATGATGCGTTCTGAGCAGTACATTACTATTCTGGGTAAAAAAGTTGTTCCAGAGTTGAAGAAACGATTCCCTGATGGAACAGGGATTTTTCAACAGGATTTAGCTCCTTGCCATACGTCCAAAATTGTCAAGAAATTCATGTCTGAGAATCAAATTGAGATATTGGAATGGCCAGGGAACTCTCCGGATATCAACCCAATTGAGAATCTCTGGGCCATATGCAAGAATCGCCTATTAAATATGGACTGTACAACTATGGAGAAGCTAATAAATGCGTCAATTCATGTGTGGTACTAGGACACAAATACTATAAATGACTGTAAAAAATTAGTGGAATCCATGCCGAATCGTGTCCAAATGTTAATAAAGTGTCGTGGAGATCATATTATGTACTAAAAATTTTTGAGTTTGTATAATTTTAAATAAAATAGCATTTTCCCTTAGTTTTCTGAGTTTATTTAGTTTGTTTCAATTAATTTGCACAAGGGTGTATATATACTATATATATTCAAAATGTTTTGATAATTTCAAGGAAGGTTTTGTCCCCCAAGCCCTCCTTAAAACTACGCCACTGATAGAAACTGTGGTAAAAGGTTACCTTTAAAATAGGCATTGTTGAAAAAGGTTACCTTGTATACTAAAGTACAGTAATAAAAAGTTCCTAGTATACAACTATAGATATTTTGGTATGGTTTTTTATGATCTAATTAAATCTTTTTTGGTACACATTTACTATGCGGTTGTTTGTGTTAAACTGCAACTGATTTATCCTCGAAATTTCAATTGAGAAGAAAAAAATGTTTTCATAAGGAAAAAAAAAATGTAAAAAAAGAAGAAATTTGGTTCAAGTAAAATTTAGGATAAATTTTTAACGTATGAAAATATTTTTTGTCTTGCCTTTTTTATTACATGTACGTAATGTTTATAAAACACACAGTAAAATGTTTCACTGGTTTAAATTTACAATTTATCGATATTTTAAATGCTTTCAGTTGAAATTTGCTGTAACCGTAAAATAATGCTATGTTGAATCTTAATACCATTCAAATTTGCTATTACCTTAAAATGATGCGCGAAGTTGCATTATCGCACTTTTTAAACTCGATTTCATCATAATGTGATTACATTTTTTAAAACTGGAATTGAACATTTTATTGAGAATGCAGCATATTTGCACCGTATTAAGATTCAGTGTGCTAATATTAAGGTTTGACGTTGAACCGAGAGAAAGTTTTTTTTTTTTTTTTTGACAGTTGTTTTGTATCCACTTTTTTAACCAAAATTATGTATAAAAAAAATTAAAACATAAGAAAAGTACCTCCACAAAATTCTTTTTATTCATTTTCCTTATCTTTTTTTTAAAGAAATTTTATCTCCTAGCTTGCATTTATCGCTTAATTTGCTCAAACTTTAAAAAAAAAAAGATAATAAAAAAAAAAAACACGCATTGTTGTTTTCGTGAGAGAAAAAAAAATCGAATAAAAATTTTTAAAGATAGCAAAAATATGCTAATAAAAAAACCGCAAAGATTGCTTTTAACGGAAAAAACCTTAAGACTTACGCCATGTCCTATTAACTCATTGTTACTTTTGTTGTTTTGTTTTTTCCTATTACAATAAAAAAAAATCTGTAGTATGCAATTTGTGGGGAAAACACATTGTAACTGAAATACTGACAAGGAAAGGAAGAAATGTCATTCTTCTTTGTGTTGCTTTTCTGTTTATGCTAATAGTTTAAGCGTTGCATGAAAAATTACAAGGTTTATTTGTTTTGTTTTTTCCTATGCAAAACATAAAATTTGCCTATAATAATATTTCTTTTCCTTTTTTTTCTTTCGAAATTAATGTTGAATGAGTTGTTTTTGTTATTCGCATAATTATAAAAGCTACTCGAATGAATGACATAGTAAACTGGAGACAACTTAAATTTTATGTGATTTAAAACCTTACAACATATCATCGGTCAATTTTTAAATTTGTACACAACTCGAAATGCATGGATACAGCTCGAAATGCGTGTTCACGAAAATGGACACAGATCAAAATGCGTGCTTACGAAAATGGACACCGCTCAAAATGTGTGTTTACGAAAACGGACGCATCCAGAAATGGACTTTTTAAGAAATGGACACAGTTGAAAATGCGTGTTTACAAAAATGGACAAAGCTGGAAATACAGGTTCATGAATACGGACACGGAAAAAAATTTGGTTTTTCAGTTTTCAACCCAATTTACGAAAACGGACACATCCTGAAATGTACTTTTTAGGAAATGGACGCAATTGGAAATGCAGAAATGGCATAGCTGGAAATGCAGGTTCATGAATATGGACACAGCAAAAAATTTTGTTTTTCAGTTTTCAACCAAATTTTAATTACAAAGAGGGGAATTGCACGCTTACTTTTCTTTTCTTATTTAAACACTAAGCATAATCATTACGGGGAACTTAAGGACTTCGTACCGTTACGGAGCTTCGTGTCAGCGTGTCTATAACAGATGTAAGGTATAAGTATACGTATATAACAGATCAATTGATTCGAATCACTATTCTGAATCACTTGAGTCGAATGGTGATCCGAATCACTTCCTATGAATCAGTGATCCGAATCACATGATTTAAATCACTGATTAGAATCATTTGAATCGAATCAGTGATCGGAATCACACGATTTGAACCACTTCAATCGAATTGTGACCCAAACCTCTCAGTTTGTATAATTGATCTGAAATCACTTGATTCGAATAATGATCCGAATCACTTCATGAGAATCAGTGATCTAAATCACATGATTTGAACCAGTGATTTGAATCACTTGATGAGAATAATGATCCGAATAGCATGATTTGAATTATTGATCTGAAATCAATGGATTCGAATGGTGTACCGAATCACATGATTTGAATAATTTAAATCATAGATCAAAATCATTTGATTCTCATCACTGACCTGAATCGTTTGATTCGAATGAATAATCTAAATCTCTTGACTTAATGGCTAATTAAAATCGCATGATTCGAATCAGTGATCTGAGTCATTTGATTAGCATTCGGCGCTTTTAGCGCTGTAATATGTCTCACATCCCATTTTTGATTTTAAAAAAAATATCTATTGCATAGTCACAAAACTATTACAGATATCCTAAGAGAATAAACGCAAATATTTTTAATATAAAACGTGACATTAGAGCAGTAAAAGGCAAAAATATAGCCTAAGGACAAGAAAAGTTTGGTATATAGAAAAATTAAAGACGGAAAGTACGAATCACCCCTTTTTTTTAAAACAGCACTTTCAAAAAAAAAAAAAAAAAAAAAAAAAAGAAACGCAAATTAATTGAATCAGGAATCATCATTAAAATCTCTACTGTCATCTAAATTAATGCCTTATGGACCTCTCTTTCGCGAAGTTTAATATTCTAGAGAGAATACCAGATATTATGTATTTTCTAAAATCAATTGCGCATTTTCATAATAAATACGATTTATTACAGTTGAATAGTTATTTTAACAAAATCAATATGATCCAAACAAAAGTTCAAATTATTCTTACATTATTTCAAGTATTGCTTTGCAGAGAAGTTATCGCAAAGTGAGAGCACGACACAATTCTAAACTTTAAGCTTTGACAACAACTACAATTAAATTTAATTCACAGTAAAAAATTTTGTGTAAAAATTCTAATTCTGTCTTGTGACAAGAATTAACATAAATTATAGTATAAATTTTCTATTAATACCTTAAAAAATATTTTTTCCAGGTACAAAAAAAACAAATTTGGTTCATTCATGATGTTAACTAATCCAATGTAACACTAAATAAATTTAAATAATGTCCAGATATTTACATATCAAAAATAGGAACATCTATACTCAAGTAAGTTAAGAAAAAACCATTATCTCTATGGAGGGAGCCTGTTTGCATGCCTAAATGGATGCCAAGTCCCAAGCGCCAATGAATATCAATATCGCCAACTCTTGAAACGACGTCCTTCTTTATGCTTATAAAAAAATAGCACGAATTACATTAATGACCGATGAGTTTAACTTTTAAAAGCTTTTATATTGTTGCGAAAGAATAATTAATTATATAATTTGATAGCTATATAAAACGGAACTATATGCAATAGCGGATGGTTACTTAAATCATATACCGCGATGATCTTTTCTTAACTTGCAACGGGGTATAGTTCAAATAGAACGGTTACTTGTTAATATTCTTAAAAAATAACAACAATAGATAACACTAGGAAGAAACAAATTTTTTGTTGCACGTATGCAAATACTTGATATTGCATAATTCGGGTGTGGGTATTTCAAATCTGTAAATACTTTTACTCCTAAAGCTACAGATTTTTTTAAATGACATTTTTAGTTCATTTTTGTCAAAATGTACAAATTTAAAAACGTTATATAGAACAGGAGCTCGCATAAATGTTGCGGCAAACTTCTAGGGGAGTCAGATGACATCATTATGGTTAGAATTGCATAGGAATCGAAGTCCAGAAATGTCGTCGTACGCAACTAGAGGCGGTTCCCTATTATGACCTCTTCAGAAGTACATGAAGAAACAATTCATAATTGAGAGGCCATCCTAACAGCGCATGCTGACATTTACGGCATGGCATGCAGTTTTAATCCAGATGATGTGCCCTAACTTCCTTAAAAGTTTGTCGCAGCATTTATGCGAGCTGTGATGGCTCAGGGGATAGACCATACTCCTTACATTGAGGTGAGCCGGGTTCGATACCCAGCGATGGCTGGTCGATACGAATTCCGCATCCGGCTTGCACAGACCACAGTGCTGACACAAAAATATGCTCAGTGGTAGACGGATCATGGGTTAAAGTCCACTTTGAGGTTTTCCTCTCCAAGTAACGCAAATGTGGGTTACTTCCAGCAAAAAGTCCTCTAAGTTGGAAAAATTTATCCCAATACTTGATTCAGAAATTCCCTTGTCTTCTGGATTGGTTTCAGAATTACAAGGCTACGGAGTATTACAAGGCAAGGAACATAATAGTAAACCCAAAAAAATTGGGTCGGCTGTTCAACAGCGGTTACAAATATAAATATAAACATTTACGCGACCACCTGTTATAAATAACGTTTTGAAACTTGTACATGTCGACAAAAAAATAGACAAAAACAGAAAAAAATGTCATTTAAAAAACTGAAGCTTTGAGAAAGAAACAGATTGCAGATTTGAAATTTACGTTAGAAAAGTATACAATATCTGTTTAAAACTCCTATATGCAACAGAAAACAAAAACAAAATTGTTCTCTAATCTATATAATCGAAGATTTTTCGTAAAAGCAATATAGTATTTTGATGAATGGCCAAAAAGAATCATGCACGAAACAGCCTACTCAACGCCGATAATTTTACCCATAAATTTATTGTTGAGTATAATCTGATGTCGATAAAAAAAAAAAGTTATTATGGTGTTAATTTTATTTATATTGAAAAGTATTATATTGCATAAGTAGTGAATATTTTGTGCATACAACATAAATATCAAAAGAATTCAGAATTAGCTGTTGTTATTGTTCCCGCCATGTGAGAGAAGTACCTTAAAATGAAGGTACACAAATAAATCATGGTTTCAATTGTTACAAATAATGATAATGGATCGACTTTCAAGCAAAACTTCAGTTCATTGACAACACTAATTTTTAGTAAATGCTCTTCAACCAAATGAGCTAAATTACATTTAGTCACGCATCGTTTAACGTGTTAAAAGATTCTTTTTTAGGTGGTTATATAACTTTAAAAAAACAAGTCCGAGCCTGGGTTTTTCTGCATGGATGACCACTACTTCGTGGTTCTTTTGATTCTCTAGTTAGAATTGTTATTGTTTCGAAACATTTATATTAGATTGTTTTGAAAACACATGATTCGACAAGTTTCTTCACGTTAATGGTGCGTCATTCTTTTACCCTTCACGCAAAACGATACTTCATTAGTTGGTAATAACATTTTAGAGCTGTAAAAACAAAACATTAAGGTTTTTTTTTTTTTTCTGGGGAAAGGGCTGTGTTATTAAAACAAATATTGCTTTTTAGAAAATAATACGGTAATTTTTATAATTGTCACGAGTTTACAACAGTTACGCATGACTGTCAGGTAAACAGTGTTTTAGAAAGTTGTTTCGCCAAAGAAAAAAAAAAAAAAAAAAAAAAAAAAAAAAAGAAAAAAAAAAAAACAGAACAATTTAAGTGCTTTACACTTTATTCGAAGCAATGATTTTAAACTGTACGTACCATTTATTCTATTTTATTTTATAACCGTCGTTGAACAGCCGACCCAATTGTGAGTATACGACTACTAATGTTCAACTCCGTAGCCTTGTAATTTTAAACCTAATCCAGAAGACAAGGGAACTCAAGGATCAAGTATTGGGAGAAATTTGCCTTCGTGGAGGACTTTTTGATGGAACTAACCCGTATCTGCTTAACATGGAGAGGAAAACCACAAAAATATCCCACAATTAGCCCGACGGCAAGAGGACTCTAACCCATGATTCTTGTACCACTGAGGATATTTTTACGTTAGCACTGTGGTCGGTGCAAGCCGAGTCCGGAATTCGTATTGACCACCCTTTGCTGGTATTCGAACACGGTTCACCTCATGGGAAGGGGAATGCTCTACCCTCTGAGCCACCATATGTACCATTTTGCAGTTAAGAATTATCTGGGCTTAAAATGGACAAATTGTTAGAATATTTTTTTTAAAAATCAACTTTTTAATAAAATAAACCACCAATTATGAGGTTTTATTTCACCTTGATTAAAATTAAACTAGATTAATAATTTCTAATTTCTGCTCATTTTCATGAGCCCAGATAATGCAGAATGGAGTTTCTTCTTAAGCATTAAAAAATTAAATAGCAAACACTTTTTATTTTCACAAAATTGTATTTATATTAACATTTTGAGTCAATCTCAGCAGTATCCTAGAGGGCGCTGACTACAGAGAGGCTAAATTTGGCCTAACAGTGGTGAAAAATTATTACGATCTCAAAGCAGTTATGAAAATAGCACATTATTTGTAAAAAAAAAAAAGCGTTCCGGTAGAGCATTCGAAAAACTGCCGAAGTACATATTTTCAGCCAGCGGCCTCTAGGCTAGTTATGAAAATGGCGATAAATGTCATTATGAAGAAACTGTCATTATGAATGTCATTATGAAGCCCAACTTTTGTGAAAATGAAAAGCATTTGTGCTCTAATTTTTTTATGTTTTTAAAGTTACTGAAAAGAAAATATGTCTGGGCTAATCAAAACTTGGTAAAATTGGAAATTATTAATTTATTTTTGTTTTATTCTAAAATGAATAAAATCACCAAATTGGCGATTTTAAAAAGTTTTTTTTAAATCATTTTTAAATATTCTAGTTATTTGTCTGTTTCGAAGCTTGAATAATTTTGCACATCAAAATTGTATTAATACATAGTTTAAAATTATAGCTTTGGTTTAAGGCACTCAAATATGGCTTTTTCCATTACTTTAATAACTAGTTTTATCGAAATTAACCCTCTGAGCTTTAGTCCCAGCTTTTTCCTAACTATTTGCAGCAGGCTTTCCTACATCAAAAAAACTGGTTTTCCCATATTATTCAATTGAAGAGTAGGGCGTAACAGAGAACCAGAGGCTCAACGCTTAAAGGATTAAAATTACTAGCAAATTTCAAAAATTAGTAAATTTGGAGAAAAGGAATTGTTGTTGTCGTAGACCAGTAAGGGAAGGGATGTGATTGTTCTTGTTTTCCAGTGGCGCCATCTATGGCTAAGAATTCGAATTCTGCCACACCCATGCGTCACACCAGTTTATAGGGCGGACCCATTTATACACCAATTCGTCCACTGATCGTAATTTTGACCTGAACCAGGGAACGATCAATCTCCAATTCAGTAACCCAGAGGTATAATTTGTTAGGGGACCATGAAGGACTTTGTGACCTGACAGATTTAACGTGCAACAGTCACCATTTACTACACGGGGAGTCTTAGACCAACTGGATTCGAACTCCCATTCTTACGAACATGAGTACAGCCAGGCTATCCCGACCCCGAGGAAAATAAATAAAGAATAATATTCCCGATTAAATAAAGAATAATATTCTTAAAAAGGTTTATGATTTACTTATTTTTGATGAGAAAAGGAGCAAGGCTTATTTAAGACAATAAATCCCCTTTATAAAAATTAAAATCTCTTGTAAAATGAAAAAAAATAATTAAATTTGGAGAAAAAGCGGCGTATTGACGAATAATCTTAATATGATTTTTTCGAAGTTTCAATACAAAAACCACATTTTAGCCTTACACTTGAATCAAAGCTGTATCTTAAAATTGCATGTGCCATTTTGCCATGATAAATTAACTGGGTTTCAAAACAGACAAATAATTTAAATATTTCGAGCTATAAATAAAAAAAATTTAAAAATCGCCAATTTGGTGACATTTTTCCACCTAGATGAAAAAGTTCAAAATCAATGCCTTATTCTAATGTTTTGCAAATTTTCATGAGCCCAGATAATGCAGCATTGGAGTAAGTTTTTAAACATTAGACCACAAACACTTTTCATTTTCTCAAAACTGTACCATTTCTACATATTGCAGTTTTGCGCCATTTTCAGAATAAACGTTGAGAGTGCTGGCTAAAAATAGACTAAACTTCACCCAACAGTCATGAGTAAACTGTCCCAATCTCAAAGCAGTTATGAAAATGGCATATTATTCGCAAAAAACATCAATTCATGTGACTACAGAGCCCTCGAAAATCAGCCTTGAGTTAGGACAGGAAGGAACAGAATCTTCATAACTATGCGCAAGTAATAAGTAAATTAAACATTCTTAAATGGTAGTCAGCAGCATAAAATTCCTTTTAAACCAGCCAAAAATTCCGAGCCAGTCAGTCACGAGAACGCCAATCAACCCAATCAGGGTTTACTCATGAGTAACTATCGGTAATGTTAGCAAAACAGTGAATAAAATAATAAACACAAATGAGTGGTTATAAACAGTTATCAATGAAACCTCGCCAAAGATCTATTCACATCGCCAGTGTTTATACTTCATATCAGTATCATGACATAACTTTGGCGATAGTACAATTTTGTGACCAAGGTCATGGGTTCATGAGAATTCTTAATAAATTCGCCCTCATCTGATGGATTACTACGGAGCAGGTCGTGTTTACAAACTGAAATCACGTGATGACGATTTGAGAGTAAGGGTTTACCCTCTTTTTATCTTGTTTGAAAATAACCACTTAGGAATGAATCACGCTAAACTGAACTCCTGATTTTTAAGTGTTATTTATATTTGTTTAATATTTGCAATAGCTTGTGTAAAGCAAAGTGCATACGGCGTAGTGTTCAATTGCTACGCTCGTGGCTATAAAACTTGTTGAGTAATAACTGTTATTTATTAAATTTCTGAAATATTTTATTCGGAATGCAATATTTTATTTATGAAGGAACGTTAAATGGCATTCGCCAAAATAAATTATTAAAATCGTATACAAGCACATCAAATAAAATAAAAGCTCAAGTTGCGTTAGATTACCCTGAGAAAGAAATTTTTTTGTGGTATTTATACAAATACTTGATCTTGACTAATTCTGATGTGGGAATTAGAAATCTGATATTAAGGACAGATATTATTATCGAATATCGATATTCAAATCCGTAGCTTTGTAGTTTTAAACCCAATCCAGAAGTCAAGGGAACTCTTGGATCAAGTATTGGGTGAAATTGGCTTTCGTGAGGAACTTTTTTAGGGAACTAACCCACATTTGCGTTAAATGGAAAGAAAAACGAAAGCGTCCCACGGTTAGCCCGAAGACAAAGCGATTCTAACCCATGATCCGTCTACCACTCAGGATATTTTATGTCAGCACTGTGATCGCCGAGAGTAGAATATTGAGATTCAATAAATATTGGGATTTTAATGCTTAAAACTAAAATAATAATAATTTTATTAAAATATTATTAATCGCAAAAGACATTTCTTAGAACCAGGAATATGTAAATTTCGGGCAAAAAACATGATTTTTTTTTTTTTAATCTAAGGAACTACAATGCAATGCAAGATTTTGCGTTCGCAAAAAAAAAAGGGAAAAAAAGGCATAACCTGAACTTTTTAGAATAGACTAAAAAATATTATATCTGGCTTATCAATAAGAGCACAGGTAATAAAAAAATACTAAAAAAAGCTCAAAACATGTTTGTGGAAGCAATCATCTTTCCAAGTAAAATAGTTTTTATGTATTTATTATCTCCAATTTGCATTTTTAAAAAAAACTTTAGTTATAACGAAAGGTAAAAATTTAAAAAGTTTTAGATAAAGAGTTTAATACCCTCTTTTGACTGATAATCGACGTAAACATTTGATTTTTTTGAAAGATGAATACACAAAGCTATTAAATCGCATGGAGGGGATTGATTTCAATGAATTTAAATATAATAATGAGGCAAAATCGCCAGTCAAGTGGCAAACATAAAGGACAGCACATACTAGGTATAATGTAACATAAAGGACAACACATACTAGGTATAATGTAACATAAAGGACAACACATACTAGGTATAATGTAACATAAAGGACAACACATACTAGGTATAATGCAACATATTAATAGGATACCTGCCAGTGACGTAGTGTGGGTATCTCGATCCTGACTGGTTGTTGAAACGTGGTATTTGCTTACGTTAGCAACTGTTCCTTCCATTCTATTTCGAGTAAGCCAAGCCCGTCAAATATCAATTCTTTAAAGTGACATAATCTAAATTCTTTCACGAAGATTTCAATTCTTTCCCCATATATTTCTTATTCAACACAAAAACAGGCATGAAACCTTGTAGAAATAAGCCAATTATGCATAGAAGTTGCCAGGCACACAAAACAAAAATATATCACGGTCACAGGAAAATTCGTAAGCAAATAATAAATCTGAGCTAAGTAAAAACGTAGACAAGAAAGAATTATATTTCAATAAATTCGTGGTGTGCTACGGCACTGTACTTAATTAATTTCACGTTAAATAACATTCCAACTTATGTGGAGAAACTTAGCTCGACTTTAACACTCCATTTTGCTCATTATTGTTAGCTGGCGAGCCGTGGTTGCTCAGAGGATAGAGCAATCGCCTTTCAACGGGAGGAACCATGTTCGAATCCTGGCGTAGTCGATACGAATTTCGCACCCGGCTCGCACAGACCACAGTGCTGTTGTTAAATATCCTCAATGGTAGACGGATCACTGGTTAGAATCGCTTTGCCTTCGGGCTGACCAAGGGAGGTTTTCGAGGTAAAATCCTCTACGAAGGCAAATTGCTTCCGATACTTGATCCAGGAGCTCTCTCGTCTTCTGGGTTGGTTTGAAAATTACAAGGCTATGGAGTTGGTAGTCGTAAACTCAAAATTGGGTCGGTTGTTCAACGATGGTTATAAAAAATAAAATATTATCAGCTGGCACTGATGTCATAGTCTTATGTGTGGGTATCTATGATCTTCTTCTTGATGTGCAAGTACCCAATTCTTTAATTGTTTTACAAAAAAGTCGGGAAAAGGAAAAAAGATTGTTGGGTAGCTTAAAATTCTGTTACTTTTTTTTACCTAAACAGATTCCCTAAGGCAGTGTTTCCCAAACTTATGACTTTAGTGTACCCTTTCTAAAATTTTCGTAACACTGTGAGTGTGTACCACTAATAAAAAAATGAATGTATTTTTTACTATAAGAATTTTCACAAAAGTTAAAAAACGCAACTGGCTGTAGACACCACTAATTATTAACTGTTAACTCTGCAAAAAATGGCCAATAGAAAAATACGTAATCGTATATTTTCGTGGCTAACTTTGTTTTTAAATAAAAGTATTTGAAATTTTCTTTTGTTGCAAGATAGTTCGCATAATAACGCGTACCCCCGTTAAACTGTTCCCGTACTCCTGGGGGTACGCGTACCACACTTTGGGAAACACTGCCCTAAGGAGTGTTGAATCGCATGGTATAGGCGACTAATAGTTGTCGCTGAAACTAGAGATTTCAGGAGAGGATAATGGAAAATCGCTCATAGATACATCCAGTTCAAATTCCATATCAAACGATGACGTGCTTTTGGGAAAGTGATATTTAGTTAAATAATATCTTTAGATCCTATAGTTTTTGAGAAATTCTGTCATTGATTAAACTTTTACACCAAACAATGGCATAGTGTTCCAGAATCTAAAACATGTGAATAATGAATATAGCCTAAATTCCACGTTAAACAATGTCTTTTTTTTTTTGAGGGAGGGTTTGAAAATTTGTCTAATGATATTTTTAGACCGAAATCCCCACCAAACAATGACATAATTTTTGAGAAACTCTGTCATTGATTAAACTTTTGCACCAAACAATGATAGTTTTTGAAAATCGAAAAATCGTAAATGATACATTAAACCCAAAATTTACATCAAATAATGACATGGTTATGGGAGAATAAGAAATTGTTCAATTAGACGATTTCACCCTAAAATTCAAATCAAAAAATGACACATTTATTAGATATATTCTTTTACAAATGATTGCAACTTGTCGTTTTTGAAAATTTAATTAAATTTCCACGGAGATTATTTTTTTTTAATCTTGTTTAATTTGTACGCCCTGCTTAATTCTTATACCAAGAAAATATTTGGTTTCACAATATTAATAAATCAAATTAAATTTTAATTTCATAACGTGTAACCTTAGTAACAAAAGCCAAGAACAAAGTTTATAAAACTATAACCGACCACATGTTTGCAAATAAAGATAAAAGTTTCAAATTTTTTAAATAAGATAACAATATTGAGTCAAATCATATAACTTTCACATGGTGACAACAGTAAAATGAAGAGAACAACCCTTATAGGCGGTTTAAAATCAATCGCGATCTTCTTAATTTAGGATTTGACATCTTTTATCTTAACACAAAACAAGGATCGTTTTAAAATGAATAACGCGAAATTGAACTCTTGACTTTTGAGTTATGGCATATTTATTTAGAGATTTCGATCTGGGTTTTTAAAGATTTGTGATGCAGATGTTTATTATCTACGCTTCCAGCACGTGGCATTTGATTTCCTTCAATTTTTTGCATTATAATTTGATCACGAATCAAAAGTTACTCATGTGATTTTTCGAAGTATAGAAATTTTAAAATTATCTCTTTCATATTTAAAACTGCTGTTCTTAAGGCTAGTTATAGTATATTTATGTTGTGGTAAAGCTTATACAAAATTACATGTACAGTGCGCAAAATAAAAGCGGACCACTCAGAATAACTTTTGATCTAAATCAGTGGTTTCTAACAGGCGGCCCAGCGAAGCCTTTTTTTGTGTAGCCCGCGAACTAAAATATATTAGTTGTCATTTTTTTTGCGGCTGATTTTCGTAAAAAATCTATATGGGTTTAATATACTTTTCACGTTAATAAAAACACAATTTCTTCGTTTCTGTGAAATCTATCATACCAACGGTGCAAAAAAAAAAATTATTTCTCAGGTTTTGTATCCGAGAAAATATTTATTCAAATACAAAAATAATCGTGTATGTTGCTCTTTTTTGTTTCATTTTTTTGTATTTTGTGAATATAATTTAACATGTGCGTATCCGAAATTTTCTCGAAGAAATTCCCCAATTTAACTTTTTGAAACCATTCATTTTGGACGAAAATATTTACACACATTTTCAAATTTTAAATTTAAAATGTAAATATCTATTCTCTGGTGGTTGCAGCAGACAAACCTCAATTTTGTCATTGAACATTTTGTGTGCTACTATGTAAGTTTTAATACAAACCTTTTTTTCTTAACAATTAGATATCTGTTGCACATTAATTGTTTAATACATGGGTGCACATCAAAGTTATTGTAGCCCGAATTTTTTTAATATGCAATTAAATATTTTTAAGAATCTACTTCTTATTTTAATTTGTAATTCAATACCTTCGTTTTGTACAACTTGGTAAAAATCTGACTGTAATATTTAATGTTCCTTCAAACATAAAGAGTCCTACATAAAATTTTGCTGAAGTTGCGGCTTGCCATTTGATTTGTGTTTTTAATTGTAGCCCCCCGGCCTCATGTAAGTTGGAAACCCTTAATCTGAATGATCGGATTTTCACGTTCTAGGACTCAATATCAAAGGTTTGAGGGGATACTTCAAATGTGCTAATTAGTTCGGGTGGACAATATATTAAGTTACAAAATCAGACACAAAAACGTACTTCTTCTGAATAATCATGCTTTTTTTTCCCCAACAGATTAGGATTTCTGACCCTCCAAAATAACCTTAGAATCCTATATAGTATATAGGTAGCGGCAATTTGGGAAATAGGGTCCCCATAGGTTAGTCAAGAAAGAAGTCCAAAGTTCGAAGCCCTTGGGGTTAGTTTTATTTTTAGCGTATTTCGTCATATCTCGAAAATTTCTTAAGCGATGCGAACTGAAATATTTTTGCACGCAATTATTAAAATCGTTTTTCCGTAGATAATTCCATGGAAAAAATAGGTTACAGTAAATATTATTTCCTTTTTAATAATTTTATTTAAAGATGGTCGAAAAAAATTTTAATCGTAAGGTACACAATCTGTTACATTATTTTAAAGAATGTAATTTGACATGGCAAAATACGAAGTTTAAGCGAAATAAGCGAATAGTCGCATTTTTAAATTGAATTTTTTAAATGCGGTTTTTTTTAAAATTCGGTTTCTCAGGAACTATTCAACCAATTTCGTTCAAATTTTGTATTACGCAATACAAAATAACATCATTTAAAACGACGTAAAAATTTTATATCTTTCAATTCAAAAATTTTCCGACTATTATTAAGTTAAATGATAAAAAAAAATAATAAATATTTACTTAAAGTTTTATTTTGCATGGAATTATCTTAAGATAAACAAACTTCATAATTGTGTGCAAAAATGCTTCAATTCGCTTATAAAGTTCTCGAGATTTGGCGGAATGAGCAAAAATAAAATTAACCTTAAAGGGGTCTTAATTTTAGGCAGCTCTCCTGAGGAAGCCATGAGAACCATATTTTCTACATTGTAACCTAGATTAGTTTTTGGGGTCAGAAATCTTAACTCATCGAAAAAAAGTATGTTTATTCAGAAAAAGTACGTTTGTGTGTATGATTTTGTAATTTAAAATATCGTCTGACCTAACTTATTAGTATATTTGAAGTGACCCCCCTCAAACCTTTAAAATTGTAAGCTAGAAAGTGAAGATCATATCAATAGATCAAAAGTTATTCAGGGTGGTCCATTTTTTTTATTTTTAGCATTGTTCTTTATTATTTACATTACATAAAAATATAAATAGGACATTATAAAATAAAATACTAATCAGTTTTAACACTTTTGATAAATAATTGTATCAATTATTATCATTACAATTATGAAAATAAAAACCGTCATACGAATACAAAACCCAAGGAATAGTTTTTCTAAAAAAATCTTGAAAATTCTTGAAAAGTTGTAAGAAAATGTTAACAAGACTTATTACAATATATAAAGGTAGAAACTCTCATATAACTACAAACCCAGGTAATAGCTTTTCTAAAATTTTGAAAAATTGTTAGAAAAATTTTATAGATGATAATCATTGTATAAATAAAGATTTAAAAAAATCCTTCACATGAAAACAAAACCCAAGGAATTAGCTTTTCTAAAACTTTTAATTTTCCGGCAAAATTGTATGAAAAATTTCACAGATTATAATCATTACATATATAAAGATAGAAACCCTCATACGAATAGGCAATCCAAGGAAATAGCCTTTTTAAAATTTTTAATATTCTTAAAATCTTGAAAAATTGTAAGAAAAATTTAAAATATCGTTTTTATTACATATATATAAAGATAGAAACCCTCTTATGAATTGAAAATTCAGGAAAGTAACTTTCCTAAAATTTTAAATATTCTTGAAATCTTGAAAAATTGTGAAAAAAATTTTACAGATCATAATCATTACATATATAAAGATAGAAACCCTCTTATGAATTGAAAATCCAGGAAAGTAACTTTCCTAAAATTTTAAATATTCTTAAAATCTTGAAAAATTGTAGGAAAAATTTAATATATCATTATTATTATTATAAAAAGATAGAAACCCTCATATGAATTGAAAATCTAAGGAAATAACTTATTTAAAATTTTAAATATTCTTAAAATCTTGAAAAATTGTAGGAAAAATTAAAAGATCATTATCATTACATACATAAAGATAGAAACCCTCATATGAATAAAAAATGTATAGAAATGGCTTTTCTAAAGCTTTTAATACTCTTAAAAATTTGAAAAATGAGTAAGAAAACTTTTATAGACCATAGCCATTACATATATAAAAATAGAAACCTTTCATGAGAATACAAAACCTGCGGAAATAGCTTTTCTAAAATCTTGAATATTCTTGAAAAATTATAAGGAAGATTTTATAGGATCATAATCATCATATATAGAAAAACTCCATCAAATGATTAAGCAGGTGTTCTTAAATCTAGAATATTTTTCAAAAGTAGTATTTTTTTTTTTTTTTTTTTTTTTTTTTTTTTTTTTTGCAAATTATTGTCTTATTTCAAAGCTAATTTAGTAATGGAATGAAATTATATATTGTGCAGTATATTTAGGAAAAATAACTTTCCGTTTAATTATTTATTTAATCAACAAGTGTTTAATGAAGAATTTAATATTCATTTTATACTGTGTATGAAATTCGATCAAGATAAAATCCAACATCATCGTTTTTAGACTTCTGGAAAATTCATCAAAAATTATTTACAAATAATCGAAAGTTTTAGAGACTAATTCTATCACTTGACATAATCATCTATCGTATATTAAGTAAATACATAACAAAACTACAGTTTTTTTTCGAAATTTTGCATAAAATTATTAGTTTGTCGCCAGGCGTTAAGGAAAAGATTATCATCCATATTATAGTGCATAAAGATAGTAGACTATCATATGATACAAAATCCCACTACGTCTAAGTTAATTCATAAAGTAATTGTCTTTTCGAATAGCAGGCGGCAGCCTCGTGCAGGAAATGAAGATCTCTTCTCTTTACTTCAGTTCCTTGATGAGAAGGTAACGAAGGCAATTCGAAAAAAAAAAAGAATATCCATAAAGAACATCGAAGATGATAGGGAAAAAACAAAGCAGGAAAGTTTGTGGAAAAGAAGACGATAATTATAAAGTGAATAGATTATTAGTGGAGAAATCAAATACCCTACCAAAATAAATGGCAACTGGAGAAAAAAAATTACTTGATAATGAAGAAAAACAAAACTTAGTGGTGTAAACAAGGAAAATAATTTGATGCAGCTAACTTGAATAATACAATAATAAGTTGTCCTCTCACTTTGTAATGGCTCTGATTTTTATTATTCCAATTAATCAGGGTTAAAAACGATTATTTTCATGTTTTTTTATTTAATCAGAAAGTTAAGTTTAAAAATCGAAGAACAAGATTTTTTTTCAGTACATTTTTTTAAATAGTATTTATTCATCGTTTTATGAATTAGGCTTAGCTTTTTTGCAGTTTATATTGTTTGGGTAAAAGGAGAAATAGTATAGCAATAACTTTTTAGTTACGAAAAACTTTAAACTAAATTTTAACACAATTATTAGGTATTTCTGAAAATTTTATAATAACTGAAACTCACTTTTCACATTTCAACATGATAACCAAAAATAAAAATAAATTTGATGATTTGTTCCTCTTTTTCTACTTCCACATTTATTTATCAAAAAAATTCAGGTTATTGCCCAAAAGGTTTATATTTTTATTTGTAAATATTTATTACTCGAAAATTTAATTTTTTTTAAAAATTAAAAATTTGTAGAAAGTACTACAATTTTCGATTAGCGTACTTTAAATTATTAGTTTATAAACTTTCATATTAACAAACTGATTCACCCATTCAAGAATATGGCGTTTCAATTATTCCCCCTTTCACTGATTTACTAACTAGCTGTTTCATGGATTCTCGAATTCGAAAATTCAATTATTCAGCCATTCACTGATTCACTTACAAGTCGATTCTTTGATTCACTAATACGCTGTTTCAATTAATTGCCTGTTCACTGAGACAACGATTTATTGATTCACTAATATTCCGATTGATTTACTAACACGCAGATTCATAGATTCTCTAATACACCAATTCCTTTATTCGCTTGTTCACTGATTCATTAACACGTCGTTTCATTGGTTCACTAATACGCCGATTTAATCAGTCACTTCTTCACTGATTTATTAACACGCAGATTCATACGTTATCTAATGCGCCGAATCAGTTATTAAGTCGTTCACTGATTCGCGTACACGCAGCTTCATTGATTCACAAATACGCCAATTCAATTATTCGCTTGTTCACTGATTCACTAATGCGCGATTTCATTAATTCACTAACACGACGATTCAATTATATGCTCGTGCAAGAGATTGACTGACGCGTCTACTCACTGATTCTCTAATAAGCCGATTCACAGATTCGTCAACATTAAAAATCACATCTAAAATCAGATTTCCTCAAAAATAAATTTAATTTATAAATAAACTGAAGAAGTTTTCTAGCAAAAGTCTATACCATTAGTGAAATTAACTTCTAAAAATGTGTTTAAATTCCACTTCTTTTAAATCACGCGTCTAACTTATGGGGATATTAGATAATAACTATCTCCAATTTCTGTTGCTAAGAAAGGGCTTAGATCATTAAAAATAAAATAGAGTCTCTGAACTTATAGATACAACAGAGAAAAACCGGTCAATCACATTGAAAAATTCCCAGACTCGACAGCTGGGATGAAGCAGCTTCTAAGAAAACGCTTTAAACCTTCATTAATACGAATAATTTTTCTCGTGAAAAAGTACGGGAAAAAAAAGTAAAATCGGTTTTATTTAGAAACTCTTAGAAATAAAAACATTAAAATATTGAGTCCGATGATATATTTTATCTGTTCAAAGACATAAAAAGAAAATTTTTAATTCGAGAGATAAGTAATCTGTCTGTAAATTCTTGCGCTTATTGTGGTAATAATGTTATTGAACTTGTATATAATATCTACTGGTTTTTAAATAAAATTAAAATAAATAAATAAATGAAAACATTTTTTTGGCTTAGAGACACAACTATTGAAAATTAAATATATTTTCTTCCCAATAATTCATATTTTTCTGTAATTAGTGAAAATATCTCAGAAAAACTAGCATGGGGGATTAAGTCAGCAACCCAAGCCAGTGAAGAAAGATATATATATTAAAAAAATTGCATTTTCATAAATATTTAAAAAAAGAAATTGATTTCGTTTCAATTTGGTTTTGGAATATTAGAGTAATGACTTTGAATTAACAAATCGACATTTTTAAATAATTGAATAAAATTATTGATTATTAAAAATTATGATTTTTGTCCATGTTATTCCATACTGTATGAATGGATACATCGCGGCACATAAGGCTTCAGAGGAATGTCCGTCATAAACCAATAAGAGTTGTAGCTTATTGATCTCAAAATTTTAACAGTTTGAACGATTTTTTTAGTCATTAATATCTCTTTAAAGATCTGCAACTCATTAAACAAGACTTTTTTAATCTTTTAATAAGAATTACTCTTTAAAGTAGAGACCTTCTGGACTGAAAATTACTGTCGAACTCTCATGTTTTAGGTAAAAATAAAACTGAATTTCAAGGTAAAAATCTTTGAAATGGTGTCAAGTACTTTGGAGTTAAGTTTCAAGCTCGTTTAAAATGCCAGTCGAAATTTTGTATTTCAAGTGAAAACTGAATTTTAACAAAGAACAGTTTTGCGATTAATTTCAAACATATGCTACACAAAATCTATAGAATCTATTGACAATTAGCAGCGGTTGTCGAATTATGATACCATTGAGAGCAGATGCATAAACATGCAGAAACAAAATCTAATTTAACAATTTCAAATAACTAAGGGTAACAGACGTTACAAGGAGCACTTTGGAATTTAATTTCCCCCATATTCTGCACAAAATCTATACTATTTGCAATCGACATTACAATTATCTACTATTCTCGAATTTCGATACCACTAAAAGCAGAAGCACAAAAGTGCAGAAACGAAATCTAACAGTCTCGAATAACAAAGGAAACACGTTTTACAAGGAGCACTTTGGGTTTTAATTTCAACCATATGCTGCAAAAAATCTATATTTCGGGTAATCAATATTTTAAGAGAGTAAAAATTTTATCCTGCTGAAAGAAACGCAAAAGTGCATTTATCATCCAACAATGGCCAACAATATTTAAGGCTCTAGCTTTTAACGACCATGATAGAAGTATTACTTATTTTTGACCCAGGTGAGACGAAATGGACAGCGCCTGAGCTGATACCCCTGTCTCCAAACTTCCACACCACATCCAACGAGAGGACACAAAAATGCTGTAACAAAGCCTAACCTAACAGTTATGAATAACTTATGTGATCACACGCAACAAGAATCACTTAAGAAACTGATTTCACATATAGGAAGAACAAAATCAACATTTGTCATCAATATTTTATACCAGTTATTTTATTATTGGAGATAAAAGTTATTATTAAGAAAAAAAATTATTATTTATTAAGAGTCAAAATTTGAAAGCAGTTTCATAGATGCGCAGTGACAAAATGTAATCTAGCACTTACGAATACCCGTTAAAAAAGTCAATCTAGAGACTAATTTCAGACATATGCAGCACAAAATCTACAGCCAATTTTCAGCCCTGGATATTTTATACGAATTATTTTATTATTAGAGCTATTTTCCAGGAATAAAAGTTATTATTTATTAAAAGTTATTTATGAATTTTGAAAATTCTGATTGAAAGGTATTCCGCAATTCCCAACAAATTACTGATGAAAGCTTCCACAAAATAATACCCCTATTTTGGAATTCGAGGTCGTTAAAATTGGATTCTTTGAACATACGTTGTAATAATTTCCACCACCTGCGAATTATCAATGAAAGTTATTCATATGAGTTAACAATAAGGATGCTTGTTAATAACTTTCATTATTTGTTCTTAATTCTTTTTATGGAACAATTTCAGAAAAAATTCTGACTCACCCCACGCTATATCTACGAATCCCATGAGGGAAACGGATATTATTATTGTTTTCGCACGATTCTTTTTAAAAAATGGGCGATTGAACAGGGTCACTATCCTTTCTCTCAAACTTCCCACCCCACACCTCTACCACACTATTATGAGTCATGGTCACACTTCCGGGGTGGGCGAGATCGCCACTGGTTGATCCGCGTCTTCCCCCGTCTTCCGTTCGAAAAACTGTTGCGTTAGCCCACTGTCATTCACGCGGAGGAGTCATTCTAATATTCTACAACCCACGCGTATTTTCGTCATCTTCCTAAAATGTCTATCCTTCTACCACCACCACCCCCTTGCCCCTGAATTCCGATGAAGTCGTTCTTCCATTCATAGAATATAAAACCCGAACATTGTTGTTTCTTGTTTTCTTTTTCAGTTCGTAAAAATAAATCGTCTGAGAAAATTAGAAAAAGATTTGATATCAGTTGCTTTTTCGGGTCCTTAAAGTGTTATTTTTAAGTTATCTTTTATAGATAATATTTTTTTTTATTTATTTATTTTTTTTTTATAGTTCGTTAAAATTTTATTCCGATAGCGTTAGATTTTTGTTAGTTGTTTTATGATTTTTATCTATTAATTTATTTGTTGTTATAATTATTTCAAACAAGAAGAAAAAAATGCCTTGACCTTAACCTTTTCCCAAGTTTGTTTTGGAATGTAAGTGCAACCACAATCATTAATAACGTAAAGTGATTCTAAGAAAAGAAGAAAAGCGTGTGGCGGAAATGTTCTCAAATAATCCACTATGTGGAGGAAATTGTATCAAACAATCAGATTTTCCAAGTGTAAATTTGTGACGTAATCAAATGTTCGGGGGAAATATCCTCAAATAATTCCCTATTCGAGTGAACTACTTTTCGAATAATCCCCTATGTAGGGATAATTTCATCAAACAATTAGTTTCTTTTTTTCTTTTTTTTTTCAGAAAAATATTTATCAAATAATTCACTTTTCTTCAAGAATTTCCATGAATAACACAGGGAAACTAATGTTTTGCTGCATTTACACAAACACTAGATCTTCCCTAATTCGGATGTGAGGATTTTAAATCTGAAATTAATTATGCTCCTAAAGCTACACTTTTTTTTTAAATGTCTATAGTTTATTTTACGTCGAAATGATGCGTTATACATAACAGTGCGTCGCGTAAATGTTGCGACAAAAATCTAGGAGAGCTAGGGCATATCAGGATTAAAATTGCATAGGAACCCATGCCCGGAAATGTCGTTGCATGAAGAAAAGAAGGCTCCCTTATTATGACCTGATGAGAAGCATATGAAGAAATAGTTCATAATGGAACAAGTACCCCAAGCGGCGTATGACGACATTGCCGGACATGGGTTCCTACGCATTTTTAGTCCGGATGATATGTTTTAACTCCCCTAGAAGTTTGTCGAAACTGAAATATGAACACTTCGCCTGCAAGCCGTGATGGCTCAGGGAATAGAGCTCTCGCCTCCCAATAAGGTGTACCGGGTTCGAATCTCAGCGATGGCTGGTCGAAACGAATTCCGCACCGGGCTCGCACCTACCAGAGTGCTGACGCAAAAAACATCCTCAGTGGTAGATGGTTCATGCGTTGAAGTCCTCTTGTCATCAGGCTTAACTTGGAAGGTTTTCGTGGATTTCCTGTCCATGTAACGCAAATGCGGTTTAGTTTCATCGAAAAGTCCGCCACGAAGGCAAAAGTTATCCCAATACTTCGTCCTGGTATTCCCTTGTGTTCTGTATTGGGTTCAAAATTACAGGGCTACGGATTTGAACATTAGTAGTCGTAAAATTAAAATAGGATCAGTTGTAATTGTTAAACAAAGTTTAGCATTGACAAACTTATAATTTTAGTTGGTATAAGAGCACATTTTATTGATCAGACGATTAAAACCGCTTTCGTTAAGCAGTAGACTCTCCTTAAAAAGAGAGGAGTAACACAATTTTTTGAGCTAACGATTTTATCATTTTAGTATATCGTTTTCGTAAACTCCCCGCAAAAAAAAGTGGAGAAGCACAATTTTTTAAGCAAACGATTTTCATCATTTTATTAAAACATCATTCCTTCGCTAACAAGGAAACAATCGCACATTTGTAGAAGCATTTATCAGAAAATAAAATGCAATAAAAAGGCGGACTAACTATTTATCTTTGGCAGATGGTAAAAAAAATAAATATTCAGAATTTTCCTACTAGACAGTACCGTCAACGCAAACCTTAGCATAAAATCAATTACATAAAAGCCAATACCGAAATTGGCTTTTGGTCGATATATCAAGTTGACAAATTACCATTAAGAGGAAGTCGGTATTTCGATACAGAAGCTTAAGAACAAAATATTCAGAAATGAGGGCACATTAGCTTTCTTTCCATCCTATTTTTGGATGACGCACTCACTTCATTTCCCTTCCTATTGTTAAATGAATGCAGTTTTCCTCTAAAAATCCTCTTCAGGCCAAAGGACAAGGTCGCCGCTGGCTAACCAAATGCAAATCCGGGAGAAAGTGTTACGGGAAATGGTGTAACCTCCAAGTCAATTGGTCTCATTTTCATTAATACCTTTATCTAATCCTTTATTCATTGCCACATCATTTAGAATGATGTTCGAACATGTAATATTTATGAAACTTAAAAGCTTTTATAAAACTTTTTAAAACAAATTTGATGCGTAATTTAGAAAACTTTCAGAAAGATAACTTTGCCAAAGCCTTCGTTTTTAAACTTAAAAGAACTAAAATATGCTTGTTGCATCTCTTAACTTCTCGTTTTTAAACACAACGCTTATGAAATGACAGTTTCAAAATTTAAAAAAATAATAATAATTTTTTCAAGCGAATATATTTTATAAGAAACTGTAGCGATTCCAGAGTGGGCCATAAATCATCACGATTTTAGTATATATCTACATCGTGATTCTTGCATGATGTTTCTAGTGTAAGTATTGTAAGTTAGATGGTTGATTCAACTTAGATGGTGTTTGATTCAACTTAGTGCTAGATGCTTGAATCAACTGATGTTAGATGCTTGATTCAGATGGTGCTTGATTCAACTTAGAATCGGTTCAAGATGAACTAAAAACCATCACGATTCCAGTATACATATACAGTATACTTTCAATATCTTAAAGTTGAAGGGAAGCTAAAAGATTTTCGAGTTAGCGAGTTTTCGAAATAACAAGTTCAAAACTAAATATCACTGGTTCAAAACTAAAACGACACATCTGCATACGTTTGCAGATGTGTCGTTTTAGTTTTGAACCAGCGATATGTCCTAAAAAGTAGAAAAATATATTCTAAAATATTACTCTAAAGAGTAGAGTAATGAAACATAAGAATAGCTACCAATAAAAAATATGTATGTAAGGATAGTTGACTGTAAGTATAAATACGACGATGATAATTTTATTTTTTAAAGGTAAGGACAAAAATAATTATGCATTAAATAGAAAATAATTGGTTTACAATAAACTTATATTGAGATTTTTCTGAAAAAATTCATTTTCTATTTCGAAAAAAACATCGTCATACTAAGTTTTAGAAGAAACTCTTCGACATAGGAATTCAAATTAACATTAGGTGGATATATGGATATATAATGCCAAGAGGAAAAATATTTTTTTACAATGTTTTCGAGATATATATATATATATACACAGAGAGAGAGAATATTTAATTTAATAAAGCTAAATTTTTAAACAATGCATCCCAAACTTTTAAGAATTTTGTAACTTTTTCAAATTATACAAAACAAGTTTAGACAGGATTTTTTTTAAAATTTAGTATTTGATTATATTTTATTCAAAAACTTTGATTTTGGCATTGATGGATAAAATATACAATAATAAAAACTGGATTAAATAAACATTAATGAATTAAATATACAAGAATATAAAAATCTGTTCAATATCAAACCATATTAGACAGCAAGTTTGTCGTAGGCAACAGTAATGATGAATTAAATTTAATCATATTATTGTATCATCTAATTAAGTTTATACATACCATCGTGTAATTATGTTTATACATAATATCATGTAATAATTATGCATAATGTCATATAAAGTTTATACATGATATCATGTAACTAAGCTTGCACGCAGTGTCAAGTAAATAAGTTTATACATAGTATCATCTATTTAATTTTATACATAGGATGTCGTTAAATTCATACATAATATCATGTAATGAAATGTATACATAAAACCATTTAAATAAGTTTATGCGTACTATCATTCAATTAAGTTTATCCGTAGTATCTTGTTATTCTCAATAAATTCTGAAAAAACAAAAACATAAAAAATGCATTACAATTTTCAATACATCTGTCCTACACCATGGATCTAAGACTTAACACTGCGATAAAAAATAAGATTAAAAACTATTTATTAACAACAGTTTAAGAAGAATGTTACGTATCAAGTGGTGCCATAAAATTTTTAACGCAGAGAGCCTTAGAAAACAGAAATCGATAGATCTGGAAATTAAAATATGTAAATGGAAATGGATTGGTCATGTTCTAAGTAAACTTGAAAAGTTTCGAGTAAAGAAAGTTTTTGATTGGAACCCTCTGGGCACTAGAAAAAGAGGAAGACCTGAAAAATACTTGGCGCAGGATGAATATAAGTGAATTGAAAACCTTAGGAAAGACATGGAAAGAGGCAAAATATCTGGTGTCACAAATAGAAATGGGAAACTATGATAGAAGCCTTATGAAGGGTGAAGAGGAATATGTGTATGAATATGCATAGCTGCACAATGCGCTATTGGCGACGGTGTGAGAATCATCCTTGAGAATGATCCGAAAACATGCCATCACGAAGTTGATCCTCTGCAGAGGGGATGACTCCTCCGTTTTGCTAGCCCAACAACTTGCGCGCGAAGTAAAGCACTTTACGGTGGAACAGTTTAACGAGGACCGATACCGCGCACCCTCGGTCTCTACGTTGGCTGACCAAAGTCGTCACCTACCCGCTTACTGACCGCAGTCAGTGATGCTTCACTTCGGTGTTCTACTGGGAACCTTGTCTTTACGATCAGTTCACTGCGGAACAGTATCCTGCTATTAAGTTTATACATATTATCAATTAATTAAGTTTATACATATTATCAATTAATTAAGTTTATACATATTATCAATTAATTAAGTTTATACATATTATCAATTAATTAAGTTTATACATATTATCAATTAATTAAGTTTATACATGGCATCATTGAATTAAACTTATACTTAGTATCATGTAATTAAGTACAATATTATGTTTTAAAACAGTTCAAAATTACTAACGGTGCATTAAGAGATTTACTGTATTGTTCGCATTATAAAACACTTAAATAACAAAATGTTTATTTTTATTACTGACAAAATTAACTATTTATTTTTGATAGTTTAGTAACATTCTAAGTTTATCAATAGAGTATAAAATCCATGTGCTCTGTAAAAACATTCGTAGTACACTTTGAACGAGCCCCTCTTGTGAAGGATTGCAAAGTCATGAGACGTAATCTGTTTGTAAACATCACAATGGTAGGAGATATCGGCAAAGAATTTACACATTATCAGTGATTATCGATATCGGAAAAATTGACGATTGCGATCGAATTCTGCATTGTTTCGTATCATACTAAAATATTGTAATTTGGTATCAGGTAAATAAATAAAATTACTATGTTTGTAAGAAATCCTTATATATAACAGTTGAAATTTTCTACAGAAATGTTTTTCCTGGTAGTGCTGAAAAAACTATTGAATTAACAATTGCAATATCACTTCAAAACATCACAACATGATGCTTAGTCATTATATACTTTCGTAAGATTAACTGAATAATCCAGCTCTTTGCAAACATGCGCTATGCTAATTATGCAAACATCCATCTGATAATTTTTAGGCTTGTTACAATCAGACTCAATGCTTTTAGTCTAATTAAAAAATGTATAAAAAATTACTTAATCAACCTGAATATGTTCAGGCGAAAAGCAATGAGCCAAGTATTAATGTCAACGCTTTAGAAGTATAAAGAATTCGGATGACTGCAGCCATTGCATTTGGTAGGAAAAAGAGTAAAAATTAATCTTTTTTTCTCAGGAATACGAAAAAGACCAAGTTTCTTAAAAAAGGCGTTTTTTTTAAATTCTTTTCTTTAATAATGGTCAAAATTTTCAGCGATGTTGACAAATTTTCCGTAAACGGGGTTCACGCGTTCGTGTATATTATACGGGTCTGAATTATAGCCACCGGCGGCTGTGTCTGAATGTGATACATAGTTTCGGTGGTTATGTCTTAATTTGATTCATTTGCCTATCTTTTACCTTAACTTTTCAAATGAAGTAAATTATTATTATTTTATTATTATTTTGGAATTTATGTACTTTTGTAATGGTTCAATCAAAATCAAGCTCAAAAACGTTAAAATACGATAAATTACATTAGAAGTAAGTTATAACTTAAATTGTCCAATATTCATTTAAGTAATATTTTGTTCAAATAATATTATAAATATTTTTCGAATTAGTTTTCATAATTCTACGGAGCTCTACGGTTCCTCAGAAGGATCACAGGGGTTCCAGAATATTATTTATGAAACAATATTCCATAATTTTTTTGATATTTCGTTTGTTTATATGTAATTATTTATGTAAAATGCCAATAAAAAAGCAGGACCAATATTAAAATTTAAAAAAATTAATATTTTTTTTCTTCGGTAACAACTTATACAATAAATTAGGAAAATAATGTGCATTTTTAAACAAATCCATAAGTATTGCTCATCGAACTTTTCATTTCAAAATATAATAACCAAATTCAAGTTTTAAGAATTATGTTTCTCTATTAACTAGTTACGACATTTATAAATTACTATTAATTAATTTATGAATTCTGCTAACACTATTAGGAAAACATTTCTTTATTAACAACCTAGTTATTTTATTTTGATTTGAAAAGTGCGATGAAATAAATAATAATGCAATATTTTATAAATGCATGTCCTTTTCATAGTTAATTCAACGCTTTATACGGGTACTTATACTTCAATACTTAATACTGAGCCGTGATGGCCCAGGGGATGGTGTGCTCGCCTTCCAATGAGGTGAACCGGGTTTGTATCCCAGCGATGGCTGGTCGATATGAATGTCACATCCGGCTTGCTTCGACCACAGTGCTGACATGAAATATCCTCAGTGGTAGACGGATCATGGGTTAAAGTCCCCTTTCCGTCTAACTAACCGTCGAAGATTTTCGCGGTTTTCCTCTCCATTTAACGCAAATGCTGGTTAGTTTCCTTAAAAAGTTCACCACGAAGGTAAATTTTTCCCAACTCTTGATCCAGGAGTTCCCTTGTCCTCTCGATTGGGTTCAAAACTACAAGGCTACGGAGTTGAACACTAGTAGTCGTTAACCCGAAAGTGGGTCGACTGTTTAATGACGGTTATAAAATAAAAAACTTTTTTTTAATTTTTTATATCAACCGTTGAAAAGCCGACCCAGTTTTGCTTTTACGACTACTAATGTTCAACTCCGTAGCCTTGTAATTTTGAACCCAATCCAAAAGACAAGGAAACTCTTGGATCAGTACCCCCAGAGGTTTGATTTGCTGCGGTAACATGGAGGACTTTGTGACTCGACAGATTTAACGTGCATCAGTCACCATTTACTGCACGGAGAGTCTTCGGCTGGTGGTGATAATTATAACTATGTACGAAACACTAGAGTTCCGCGGAAAACCATTTGATAACCGCTGGTTTAGGGTTCCATAAACAAGAATTGGGATCAGCTGATCTATGGAACTTAACTTATTTAGTCGAAATCGAGCAAATTTTTCCGACTCGAACTGGCAAAAGAATTTAAAATAACATAGTAATAAAAAATATGATGCGGTTATTTTCGATTTCTTTTCCTGCTATCATTTCAAGAATCATGACAATTAAATGCGTATTTATGATTTGTTATTTCAAAAAGAACTCGATTGTAGAAATCACATGACCCTTTCGAAATTTACTCGAAAGAATTACGCCGCCAAACCATCTGACAGTGACGGTTACAAAGTTTCATTTCCACGAGTTGGTGTTAGTAAACAACCGAAGGAAGAAGAAAAAAAATTATAATCACAACATCAAACATCCCGGCGCTCATAAAAAGTTTATCAACATTTCACCGGGCCTCACCCCTTTCTCTACCCTCCTGATTAATAAAAAAACGATAATAATTTTATACTGTTTGGCAACGCCTACACAAAAATGTAACAGAAAGTTCATGTATTTATGACATCACCAATTGCGGTTAGCCACGGCGCCACTCGTCTTTTAAGAATTTTTTTCTTTCCCGTCTTCGGCTAGTTAAAAAGATTCGAAACAATCCTGGTACACCCCTTCACCCTATGTTGGGCATCATTCCAAACTTAAATACACAATCTTTTGTTTTGACTTACTTAGTCATCTGACTCGTGATTTTGATGCGGTTGCAATCAGGGACACGTGGTTTTTTTTAACCGCCGCGAAACACCTTCTGAATCATGATGCGGAACTGCCCACCCCTCTTAATAAGCTTATTGCTTACAGAGTTGTCATTAAATGATCTCATCCTCTGGTTTACTTCGCCGCATAAATAGTTGCCAACTTTTTAATTACACTTGTGTCACAAACTTTCCTATTTTTAACCCGTCTCTTTCTATTTATAGATAGAGACACTTGTTTTACAAACTGCGCACTATTAAGATCTAAACAAATTCTTCTTTTTAAATGTAGAACTCACTAGAGAAAATTAGAGGTACAATTTTATCATATTTTCTTTAACGCAGACGTTTCTAGATGCATTTAGAGGACATTAAGAAAGGGAAAGTATAGGACAGGGGGATATCCATAGCCTGACTAAGACAGGGGCATACGAGGCAGTTGCCCCTGGGCCCCCATATCAGAGGGGGGCCCCAAATTAAATAGAAAGTTTATTTTACGTTTCCTTCTTTAATGAACTTTTTTAAAACAAAATATCAGTACAGTGTAAAATCCGTCAGTTTTATGTTTACTGCTTCATTAATCTATTGTATGAACACAATCTATATTTCGTAAATCCTTAGCTTTCTGTGGATAAATTTGGCCAATCAAAATCCTGTATTTTTACATATCGCAAAATACGATATGTTTTCAAAAATACAGGCTTCTGATTGGCTTAAATTGAACCATCGTAATGGCGAAAATTTAGCTGAATTCCGCCCTAACGTCAATCAACAAGGATACGAATTTTTCGCAGCTAGATGATAAAGTTAACAATCAGAAAATTGCATTCGGCATGATGGACGTAAAATTGTCAGAAAATCAATAAAATGGACGTTCTGTCTATTTTATGATTTTCTGAACGCCCATTCTAGTCAATTTTCTTGTTATATATAATGAGGTAAAAAATTTAAAAACCTCAATAAAATTTAGTTCTTCATTACTGAAGTAGTAAAGCAGAGGGGGCCCACAAAGAAGTTTTTGCCCCTCGGTCCAATTAGGCAAAGTCGGGCCCTGGGGATATCTGGACCAGTGCCAGTTTGCGAACAAAAAACGGCCATGCGGTTATGGAGACGCCGTAAGTTCAACGTAAAGCCTCTATAAAATCATAGCAAAAAAAATTATTTACATTTTTAAAACACTAATGTTTATATTTTCCTAAAACTGATGAAATTTCTTATCTCGCTTTGGCAATAGCTGGAATAAGTGGAGCTATAAGCTGGACGAAATGATAGACTAAAAACGAGCATTTCACGTAAACAAATAGACTGTTTCATATTTTTGTTTTAATTATGCTAATTAATTAGCGTAGATAACGTGATAATTTAAACCTATATTTAATTTTAAGTGTTTGCTTGATAAACTCATCAGGGAGTTTTTCTACGGAAATAGGTTTACATTGGATTCAACTTAATTTACTTAACTCTATTTTTACCTTTTTTGTTTTTTGCCACTTTTTTTCATTTTCTACACTTTTTCCTTGTTTTTTATATGCAAATTAATAGATTATGTTAGAATAAGGAACTTAAAACTTTCATGTCTCCAAACGTTGAACTTTATAATTCTGTATGTAGAGGAATTCAATTGAATAGGAATTATTCATATAGTACATAAATGATTATCAATTATATGGATTCAAATAAATATGAATTATTTGTTTCAAATGTCATTTCCAAATAGCGTTGAAATGTATATACGACAAACAGTTTTAAGTTATATACAGTTTATATAGTTAATATAATGCTATAAAGTTTAGTTCATAATGTTAATAAGTTTATACAGTTTTAGTTCACAATGAATATGATTCGATTGAATCGTTTATAAGTCAAAGATTTCACAATATAGATAAGCTGCGTAATTTTAGAAATTCATTTTAAAAAGTGGGGCAGCACACACGCAAAACTGAACAAAAACAAGAATGATCTGAATTTTTATTTATTTATTTTGTTCAGGATTAGTGCATAGCATAATTTTTTTAGCTTACCAGGAGTGTGGCCACGTTCAGTTTACAAGATTCATGGGTAGTATTATAATGCTCAAAATATTTTCCAAAGGTTAACATTTTTAATCAAACTCTTTCATGGTATTGTTTCCAGATAGAAACTTTAGATTTTCAGGCACTTCCACTAGACATAATGCACAGCGACATCTTGTTGCCTAATCTAGCTGTTTTTTACCAGTAAAACTCTAAGATGCGCTCACCTATATAGTTTAAATATTATTTAAATCGTTTAGTCGTAAGTATTGTTTAGGAGACAGTTTTTCTAAACAATTTAATTTTTCTTATTTTATTTTATTTATGATTTCATTTTATTTTTTATTTATTTTTTACACTTTTCTATAAAATTTTTACTATTTTACTCGTTTATTTTGTATGATTTTATTTCCATTTATATATTAATGTACATTTTATTTTATTTCATTTTTTCTAACTATTTATGTAATTATATATTTTGGATTTTCTTTTCTTTTAGATTTAATACTTTTTTTATTAATTTATTTACTTTTTATACTTTTTTATATTTCCTTTATTTTATACTTTACTTGTTTATTTTATTTTATTTTATTTCAATTTATATGTTATTGCACATTTTATTTTATCTTATTTTTTATCTCATTACTTATTTTATTATGCATTTTATTTTATTTTAGATTTATTATTATCTAATTTAACTCTAGATTTTTTTTTATTTATTTATTTTGCTTCAGAGTTGCAATTTTTATTGTAGATGAAATATTTGTAATTTTTCGAGGATTATTAATAAGTCAAACGGATAATTTAAAAAAAAAACTGACCATTCAAACGGAGTTAAATAAATCTCAAATTTACTTCAAATAAAGTTAATCAAGCATAAATCTTCCAAGTGCACTGCTTAAATGCAAACTCATTTTTATTGAAGACAGTTCTCTTATTACTATTTTGTTTTGTGTGTTGTTCTAAATTATAAATAAATTCATTTAAACACAAAAAATATTTCACAATTTTAAAATTCAAATAATTAATCATCCAACTTTCCTAATTTATGTTTTTTTTCTTATCAACAACTTCAGGATCAGACAAGGTTGCAGACGTACAAGGAAAATCAGATTTTTTTTTTTTTTTTTATCCTAACTTCTTGTTATATAACGGTAGTTCCTTCTCTTAATTTAAGTCAAGGTCACAATCAATTTGCTCGGTCATTGAGTAGTAGGATAGAATTCAAAAATCTATCAAAATATATTATCCCTCTTACTATTGATATAAAAATTTTAAACACGCATCGTCTGCGGAATTATTTATTTTCTCTCTTTCTTATAACATCGTCTGCTTATTGACTTTTTCAAACGACTAAATGTTGTGTAAATGCAGGAAACTGTAAGAGATTCCATTTGATATAGGATTGCTTAGAAGATAAGTTTACAGATATTTCATCATTAGATTTTTGTTTCATCAATTAGAATTAAAGGAGCAAAGGGATTCGATTTAATATGTCATATATCTTCTTTTCTTTTGATAAGGTCTTTTTATCCGTCTGATTTTGAACAATTCCGGTGATGAAAGATTAGAAGGATTATTTTCTCTCTATGCTTCTCCTTTATAAAATACCTTTATTTGATTTCAGACTTTATCGCAATACTATTTTACAGGGAATGAAAAGAAGAGCTTAAAAGATTTGTTATAAAACCACTAGTTGTTATAAAACCACAAGTTATTATAAAACCACAAGATGTTGTGAAACAAGTTGTTATAAGACTACAAACTAAATTGAAGGTTGTTGTTAATTACGCGTTACAGAGATGAAAATATACATTCTTTGTACAGTTTTTATTCAAAACAATGTTATCTTATGTGTGTGAATTCTTTTAGCAAAATATAATTTTTGTTTTTCCATGCATATCTTGAAAAAAATCATTCCATTTCTTAACACATGAGCATCTTACAATATGGGTCTTACCACGGCTGTTTTGGGTGTTCAACTTTACACTACATTTTGTTTTGATGCGCAAAAACTATAAAGCTTAGAAACTTGAAATTACAGAATTTTCTAGAAAAAGCACAGGGAGGACGATGGAATAAAATAATTTAAGATTCGATTGGAATTCGTGAAGAATTAAGATTCCAGAGTTATCAACTTTAAAACATATGGTAAAAAAATGCTATATTAAGCTGCTTTGAAGACCACAGAATTACAAGTACAGAGTTGAAATTTGACGTGCTATAAGGACCATTTTTATTTCTGAACTTAACTCGAATTTTTTTCGAAATTCGAATTTCATCGAATGTTAATGCAATTTTCAATTAATTATTTTGAAAAAAATGTTTCATCTTTTTTTTACTTTAAATAATGAATATTTATTCGTTAATATAGGAATATTTATTTATCTCACGTGAGACCTTTACTTTATAAGCTCAAGTTTTTGTTCATGCCAAAAGTTAAGTCTTGTTAGCGAGTAAAAAATTACTTTTCATTGATTAGTTTTTTGCGTATTTCTAAGATTTTTTTTTTTCTTCAAATATTTTATTATTTTTAATCGTTTATTTTGTTACTATTAGCCTATTAGGCTGCGATTAGTCGACTTATATTATATTTTATTTTACAACCGTCGTTGAACAGCTGACCCAGTTTTTTTGAGTTTACGATTACTATTGTTCAACTCCATATCCTTGTAATTTTGAACCCAATCCAGAGGACATGGGATCTCCTGGATCAAGTATTGAGAGAAATTTTTCCTACGTGGAGGGCTTTTTGATTGAACTAACCCGCATTTGCGTTACATGGATAGGAAAACCAAGAAAACCTTCCTCGGTTAGCCGGAAGGCAAGGGGACTCTAACCCATGATCCCTTCACCACTGAGGATATTTTTACGTCATCACTGTGGTCGGTGTAAGCCGGGTTCGGGATTCGAACCCGGTTTACCTCATTGGTAGGCTAATGAGGTGAACCGGGCCTCTGAGCCACCACTGCTCTAGCCGACATATAAAAACAATTGACGAATAAGAAGCACTTACGGGATTTGTGATTGGAGCCCCCTAATTTACATATAATATAATGACCTAGTGGGCTCTGCCCCCTTCTCGCTGGCGCTACCCAATCCCCGAGCATTGCTATGCAATTTTTTATGGTTTACTAGTTAAATCCATTTGAAATGTGTTCTATGGTAAAATCTTAAAAATTTGAAAAAATTATTAAAATCCTTGAAACTAATTCCTCTTAGTCAATAATAAGTTATTGAAATAAAAAGTTATAAATTGAATTAAATGACATCTTACAATTGACATCTACAATACATTTTTCGCTTTTAACCTTTCAATTCTTCCTAACTTATAGCTCAATTTGTTTCAATTTTTCATTCAGAAATTTGTAAGCATGTACGTTTACGCTTTCATGCTTATGACAGTTTTTACGCTTGATATTTCAATTCTTTGTTGCCAACGTGAAAAAGAAACGAAGCCTTTCTTTGTCGCCGTGTAAGAGATATATATATAGATAGCTACATAAGTATTGTGAGAACTAGTGCATGACAATATAGTTTAAAGTTTTAAAGGATAAAATGTTACAGAAAACCTGCATAAGACCATAAATTTATGGAACACTTTATGGAACAATCTTCACATAATTATACAATATATAATTAATAGCAGAATAGTATAATTAACATTAACAATAATCTTTTGATAAGTTTTATATAATAATAGTACCATATTACATATAATAATAGCATAATGATGTATAATATTATAATAACAGTAATAGTATAATTAACATTAACAATAATCTTATAGTTGGTTAAAAATATTATAAAAAATGATAAATTATTTGAATTTAATAAAATTTTTAGAAGAGTAACTGATTATAAAAGTATTATTTTTCTACTATTGTTATATCAAAATACAATAAGCGTGATTATTCAATTTTAAAAAAATTTTAGAACTGCTTATAAGAGTCAATCTGTTATATGGAATGAAAGGGGAAAGTACCTTTTCGAAAATTTAAATTAATTCTTGGATATTACTTTTTTTAAAAATTCATTAATTTATATAAATATTTAATTACATAAAATTCTTTGCTCAATGTCCTGCATTGAATAGCTTGTTAAATCCATGTAATTACTAACGAGGTGCTTTTTAACGGGATTTTTTTTTTCTGTGTTTTTTTTTTTTTTTTTTTTTTTTTTCCAGTTTCTCCGTCCACCATGTTGAAACTATTCCGGATTCCGACAGGTAATATTATATTTTTTTAAAAAAATACAATAATTTATGCCTCAGGTGACTTAGTCAAATTACTTCATTCAGGAACTGTTATCAGTGTCAATTCTGGAAGGTTTTCTTCGGAATTTTCTTCGGTTATACAACAAAAACACATTTCAACATTTCATTCTTACAAACAACCCCCCCACACCCATAAGGATCGTAAAGATTACGCGTGACATATTTGCACTTTGTTCCAAAAAGAATTTTATCTCATCCTTCTGGGTCTCCAGAACTGCTTAAACTAAAAGCAGCAACTCATCCCCTATCTTATAGTAGACATGATCTCTGGTGCCTCGTGGTTGCTGATCCCCCCCCCCTTATTTTCATTGAGAAAGGAATTTATCTTTACGTGTTCGTAAAAGATTTTATTCTGCAATATTTGCATTGTAGTTGAATTACAAGAACAAATAAGCGTCATGCGCTAATGTCCGCTTTCGTGTTTGTCCTGTCGTCTGCGTCTTATCGTTCCAGAAAGGAAACTTGGAGGGAAAGGAGGGGCTCGACCAACCCTGAGCAAGGCTGTTGACGTAAGATTAGAATTATTTGCTTACATTTTGAACGTTTCAGTGAAAAGATACTTTCTTGGGAATTATCGCTTGGGATGAAAAACGTAGTTGGAAAAATCACCTAGATATGTCCCAACGAGCCGGAACTGTTGGGCAAGAATTCGCGGAAAAAACCGTTGTTTCCAAACTTGACGAAAGCGAAAGTAGAAGGGATTATTGACATTTGATTTTCGGCAGTCATTTTTCTCTTTCTTCACTACCTGTTATGAGGGCAATAATCTTCAATGTTTGTTTTGTTTACCTGAAATAAATTGACTTTCTTTTTTTGTTTCGACATAAACAAACAAATTAAATTAAATTCTTTTTACCAAAAAAGCAGCAAATACCATTTCCTTTTATTCTACCATTTTCTTTCATTCTTTTATTCCATCACCATTTTAATTAAATTCTAATCTTATTTAATTTCATTTTAATTTAATTTAATTAATCAGAATTTTTTTAATTAATCTTATTTTAAATAATCTAATTAAAATAATTAATATAATTAAAATTATCTAATAAAATAAATTTTATTTTATTTTAATTAGTCTAATTTTATTTAAAATAAGCATTCAATCCGAGTTTTGAGATGGAAACTAAAATCTGCAAAATTAATAGTTTTCATACAGTGTAAAAAAAATTCCGGTGAAAAGTACCAGCACTCAGTGTGCCGGTACTTTTTCTCGTAAAGGGAGCATGATACGGAACAAAAATGATGTACCGTATTTTTTACAGTAATAATTTGCGTAAAATCGCTAAATCACTCTAGTTAAATAAAAACTAATGTAAAACTTTATAATCTTTTAGGTCAAAAATGGATTTTACAATAAAAATAGATTTTACGGTAAAATGAATTTTACGGATGAGGCACTCTAAAGGCTGGTACTTTATACAGTAATTTGATCCGGAACTTTTTACAGTGTGCTAGCAAAGTTTCTATAGAATTTAAAATTTCTAATGATTTGCTATTTTTTTTCTTTATTATTATAAATTTTTACATCACCTCTGTTGACCTAGTGTGACATATACATCACACGAATTCTTTTAGAAATCTTCGTATCTGAAACAGGACTGTTTTCATATCAAGCAAATACTTTTTATTCTATTCAAAAATCAAGTAGTAGCTAACAGAAGAAATTACTTATTTAGTGAAAAAAAATGACCACTTTTTTTAATAAGAATTTTTTTGCTTCCCGGCACATAAAAAATTCAGGTTAGTAAGAAAAGATATAATTCTTCTAGCCTTGCTGTGTAACATTTTCACTGTAAGAAATCAGTACTTTTTCTCTTCAGTTAAGGCAAATGGAAGATGTGAATTGCAGCAGTTAATAGATGTTATTGTAACAGTTTTAAAATAATTCGTTTCTTAAGAAACAATAAATATTTGTTCCAAAGTCAGCATTTTCAAACTTTTTTTGACGACAATATTTCTCATTAACTGAAGCGTAACAGACGAGCAAGCATTATATCAACATTTTTATTGGCTTAAATGCAACACGCATGCATGTTACATTTCTGACTGGATTGTTTGTTTATTCCAAGTTGTCATTGTTTGTTTCATCCACTGAATAATTCAACTTCTTTTATTTGCTACAATTCCCAAGTAACAGTTGTTTTTATATAATTATGTTGGGCAAAACTGAATAGAATGCTTCAGTGTTTTATAGTGTATGTCAAAATCGCTTTGAACATACCAGAGCCAAATGAAAAAACAGAAAATCACAGATTACAGTTATAGAACCTTTCCTTTAAGTCATTAATGACCCCTCCTCCATATTTTTTTTCTTCTCAAAAACAATTTGTTTTTTGCTTAAATTTGACGCAGTCTATTTTTCAATATTCTTGACACTTAAATATTCTTTATTATAGTATATGTTAATCATTAGCTTGAATATTCATATTCGTACCTATCCTCATATTCGTTCCATTTCAGTCATTCCTTTTCCATTTGCCTTCATTCCTTTTTCATTTTCATCCATTCCTTTTTCTTTTTCATCCATTCCTTTTTCATTTTCATCCATTCCTTTTTCATTTTCATCCATTCCTTTTTCTTTTTCATCCATTCCTTTTTCATTTTCATCCATTCCTTTTTCATTTTCATCCATTCCTTTTTCATTTTCATCCATTCCTTTTTTCATCCATTCCTTTTTCATTTTCAAGAAGTGCGGTGCAGAAGTATTGGATGCCGGACGAAAACTTCTCCAATGCATGCCCGGAAACGAGACAATTTCACTGCGGGAGGGAGAGGGAGGGAATTATTTCTTAAACAAAAACTATATGCCTATTTTAAATAGTTTTTAATATAAAAGTGTTATTTCTAGCAAAATATTCTTAATTTTTTTCCCCCAAATGCAAAGGCACAATTGATTTAAAACTTTATTATTGAATTTGTTTGCCTATCACCTTTGTTCTTCACAGTGAAATTTTTAATAATAAAAATAGGAATAAATTTTAATTCAAATCAGACTCGAAAGTAATTTTTGAAAAATCCAAACGAATTACGTAATTTATTTATTCAGTTATATTTATTTAAAAAATATTCAAAACTAATAAATATAATTGTAATAAATTTTTTTTATAGTAATCTAACTTAATTTTAGATTTTATTTTGGGAGGTGAAAAAGGATGCCATTGAAGTTGAAGTTATTTTTTAAGTAATTTTTCATTTGATTTTACAGGATTTAATATCAACACACAAAAAAATTGCAAATCGTTTGTTAATAACACAAACTCGTGCTTTACGCTCCAGTTACTTTAGTTCCATGAAACTTCTCCAGAAAACTTTTCAGATTGAGATATACTATTTCGTATTAACGCAAAAATTTCTCAACTGAATGAAAAAAAAATCTTTTTATTGCTGACGAATTAATACGATACTTTGAAAAATTAACTCTTTTCACCCTTAGTGTGATGCTAAAAACTGGCATTGTCCTACCTTTCGAAAGTTCTTAATGTTTGTTTACATAATGTGCCTATGTAAGTGTTGCCATTCTCTTTAGAAACCTATATAGATTATTTAAGTATCGTCTACTCCAATAATCGTTTGATTTTAAATTCGAATGAATAAAGTTAATGTGCCGAGTAATTTTGTTCCGATTAATGATAAAAATAAGGTTCTACATTAAATATGAAACAATATTCCAGGAAATATGCAAACGCTTCAGTTAGAGTCAATTTCCTCTAAAGAAAGAGTTCTCGCCATTTTTAAGTTCAAAGTTATTTAAAATTAATTCGTAAAAATTATGATTCATTCCAGATGATACGTTATGATACGTTCCAGATTTGCATCTGCATTAATGAATTTCACAATTGAAAATACAAAAGAAATGGCTTTAAGAGGAAAGATGTCTCTTTTTGATTCAGTTTTCGTGAATCCAATAGTGAAATATTCATCAGGAACTTTTCATTAACATTCTAGTATAATTGAGATACCATGTCAACGCCATTGCTTTATCTTTCGGAACTTAACAATTTCTTCAACCTCGGAAATAATCGTTAGGCATTTCGAATATTTCCTTGCAGCTACCTGCGTAGAATGAGCAGGAATTCCTAGCAATTACCTGTGATCTACAGCAAGTAATGGGGTGAACAGGTTGTTCATCGGCCTTCCATGACTATCGAATTCCCGAGACGCAACTTCATATTCCTTATCAAAAATCCCTACATCGTTTGCATCACCTAAGATTCGCGAAATAATTGGGATACGTTGCGCCATTGAGAAATAGAACAATAAAAACTGGCATTATTCTTCGCTTCGTAAGTTCTTGACGCTTGCTTATATAACGCACTTACGTAAGTGTTGCCAGCCGCTTTTGAAAAATATGCAGGTTACCTAAGTATCGCCTGCTCTAATAAATCGTTTTCTTTCAAATTAATGAAATCCTCTATTCTTGCGATTGATTACAAATGTGTGATTCTTATATGAATTAGAATATCCTGTATCTTGCATATGAATAAGAAGTTTATGATAGTAAAATAAATTGGTATATATGAAAAAATAAAAAGGTTCTATTTGGATTTTAACTTAAAGTAATATAAATTCAAGAAACTAACAAAACCAACTAGTTATAGGTCTGGGGAAAAAAAACGACTGACTGTCACATATGTCACAAAAAAAGAAAGACTGTCACATATAACACTTCCACATATCTAACATATTTCCAATCATTTTGATTAAATGTGACACGGTATTTTGATAAATGTTACACCTTATTTTGATAAATGTGACAATTTAAATTATTTAATTTGGTAATTTATATTGACTTTTGAATAATATGTAGCAGGCAACAGGCAAAACATACTCTAAATAACTTATAACGATCCACAAATAAAATCGTAATTGGTGCATAAATTAATTACGGATAAATTATTTTAAGTATGTACGGGACTATTATTTTATGCATTAAACGTATGGAATATAAATACTATTACGTAAATAATTTAAATTGGGAAACATTTAATTGCATTTTATTTTGAATATTGTCTTATTAATTATTTTACGCAGTGTTTAAGAATTATTTGCAATTATTATTTTGCTTACTAAGTACGTAATTCACCTATTATTGCTTAAATAATTTAAATTGCGAAATATGTAAATACCATTTAATATGAATAATATTTCATAACAGACTGCAACGCAGCCTAAATAACTAATAAAGTAGTAACAAATTTGTAACGAACTAGTTATTTTAAGTAAATACGGGATAGTTATTCTATGGAATATGCGTTATATTATGAAAATGAAATAAATTGAGAAATATATTATTGCAATTTAGTTTGAATATTTATTCTACTACTTATTTGATGTAATATTTACGTACTATAAAGAATTATTATTTTACGCACTAGTCGCAAGGAATTTACTTTTTATTGCGAAAATAATTTAAATTGCGAACTATGTAATTACTTTTTAATTTCAATAATATATGACTTCTTTTGTCAAAAGCTAAATGCGTTTGTTTTTGGAAATATTTTTTATTAATATAATAATTCAATTATTATCTAAATAAAAAACGGTCAAATGTGGTAAATGAGCGGAGGTGGCTCAGGGGATAGAGCGTTCGCCTTCCAATGAGTTGAACCGGTTTCGAATCCCAGCGATGACTGGTCGATTCGAATTCCGCACCCGTCTTGCACCATTCACAGTGCTAACGGAAAATATCCTCAGTGGTAGAAGGATCATGCTTTAGAGTCCCCTTTTCGTCAGGTTAACCATGGGAGGTTTTCGTGGTTTTCCTTTTCATGTAACGTAAATTCGGATTAGTTCCATCGAAAAGTACTCCACGAAAGCAAAATTTCTCCCAATACTTTATCCTGGAGTTCCCTTGTCTTCTGGATTTGGTTCAAAATTACAAGGCTACGATGTTGAGCATTGGTAGCCGTAAACTCAAAATTGGGTTGGCTGTTCTACGACGGTAATAATATAAAAATGTGGTAAATTGAATTTGTGATACGTTGTAGTTTTAACGACTGCCATAATACTCATTTGAGTAATATTTTCGCTCGCATAATTATAAATATTTTTTCTAAATAATTTCCGTAAGATCAAAAATACTCATCTTTTATTTAAAGAACCTAACAACTTTTAACTAACTCGAGTCAATTAATGAATTTTTAATTAATTGACTCTGATTAATTAATTAATTTTTAATAATTGACTCAGGTCAATTAATTATAAATCAATCAAAGATTTTTTTCGATCAATTAATGAATTTTTTCAACTCCGACTCCGCAGCTACGATAGGCACTACTTATTTCCCATACCTTGTCTTAAAACAATAAAACAGCAATTATACTAAAAACTTTTTTCCCTATTAGGGAATTTTTTTTTTCGTAACAAGAACATAAAGCATCATGCTGATAAAGTTTTGACTGAGGCGCAATGAGGCGTAACAAAAACGAAACAGTTCGTTGAAAGCGCATTCTTTTTATGTTTGTTTACATTTTTTTTATTCTATCTCACTTCCAGCATTTGCGGCCAGACCTTCGAATTCCAGTCATGCTTAAGATTCTTAATTGCAAAATGTTACTGCAATAGTTTTTTTTTTATTCCTACACTTCAACTTTAACTACTCAAGTTCACGCGAAAACATTATAGTAATTTCCACTTGCTGATGAATTTCCAGTAAGCAATTTCAAAGAATAATAATTATTCTTTATTCTCAACGCCTGAATTCGAACAACTGGCCTTATGGCGCAATAATTTGAATCTTTCATTAACTGCATTCCTTTGTCAGTTTATTGTGGCTTGTAAAACTTAGAAACGACATATCTTATTGTTTGGCGGTAAACCCGGACATAGTGGCGCCAAGAGTTTTATTTATTTATTTACTTTTAAATTTTAATAGCTGAAAGGTCAGAGTTGATTATTCATATTATAATGAATGAGAAATCGAAATTCGCTGAAAATTACAGAAATAATAATGCCAAACGGATAATTTAATTGATTGTTTAAAATCTCTAATATTTCTGTGAAATATATATTCACAGAATTGTGTTGAGGTTAGCAAATACCCGGATGCTGGCGAGAAAAAGAATTTACGAATGAATTAAATTGGTTTTTCTTTCACTTTTCAAATCACTAACTTTTTCAAATCTGATTCACACAATGGCCTTAGTGTGTAAATAAAAACGTCACGTCATATATATATTTTGCTTTAAATGCATAATATTTATTTTAGCTAGCTATTATAGCTATTAATGTATTATATTTATTTAGATAATAATTATTAATATTTTTGTCAATAAAAATAAATTTTAATCCGCGGTTTTAGTGTTAGTATCAAAAAAATTATTACTAAGAAATGAAAAAAAAAATTTTTTTATGAAACAAAATATACTATTTGCGGTTAGAATACATTGTTTTTCTTGTTGTTCAACTTTTCAAAACACCAACTTCTTTCAAATGTGATTCACACAGTGCCATTTAAAATTTCCCAAAAAATTTTTCTTTGCTTTTGGTGTGTAATATTTATTTTTAATTTTAGTTTAAGTTTTGAACATGTCAATTATTTTTTATTAAAATTTCTATTTTCATGAAATGTATTGAAAAATCAATAAGAACTTGCTTTTCAACAAAAAAAGTATATCGGCGTTTTTAATGCCTGTATCAAAACAATACCTTTTTTTTAAAATAAAAAAAAAAGTGAAGGAAAATAAGGTTTTTTTAATACAAAACAAAATACATAATTTGCGATTTGACTTAAAAACTGAATGAAAAAAAAATGAATAAATACAAAAAATAAATAAAACAAATCTCAACATACTCAACTTATTCTTTATTTTTTCGATACAAAATCTGAACAAAAATTACAATTCAGCTCTGCTGGACACAAAATAGTTTAACAATTGTACAATTAAAGTTGTATTGTTATAAATATTTTTTTTACTTAAAATCCAGTGTTTTAAATTTTAACTTGATGAAAAACTGCAACGTTCGAAATATGGAATAATACGGATGCAAAAATAAAATACAATTTATTCAAAACTAAAAATCCATTACCATACATCATTACATGGCGAGGAAGCGACAACCATCTCATTTTGGTCATCATTAATAGTGTCTTTGAATAAATTAGTTTAAAATATTAAATTTCTTAATCATTAGTAAATGTTCAAATAAAAAAATTGAACTGAACATAAAAGGAAAATTGAGAAAAAGAGTGAAGGTTTTCTAAAATAATTTTATCTTCAAAATACAGTATACTTTCTATATCTCGAATTTCTAACTAACTAACTCAGTGGCGCGACAGCCCATTAAGACGGCCAAGGCCGACTGTGCCCATCTCAGTTTTCTTGACCTTGGGCTCTGGGGTACAGGAGCATATGTTCCGGTCAGGTGGTCAGCCGAACGCGGAACCCCCAGTGTTAGTTCCCAAGCATGCTTGGTACGAGTTCGAATTTCTCGAATTTCTATATCTCGAAAATCTTGTTATGTCAAAAAAAATATTTGTCCCCTTAGCGTTACATACCCACCTAATGTTAATTTGCATTTTTATGTCGAAGAACTTCTCATAACCTCGTTATGTCGAATTATTTTTCGAAATAGAAAATTAATTTTTTCGGAAAAATCACTATGTACTTTTATTATAAGCCAATTCTTTTCTATTTAATGCATAATTATTTTTGTCTTACTTTTAAAATATTACCATTGCTGTGCAGTATACTCTAGATATCTCAAAATTGAAGAGATGCCAAAAAAATTTCGTGATAGCGAGTTTTCGAGATAACAAGTTCAGAACTAAATATGTTCTAAAAAGTGGAAAAATATTTTCTAAAATATTACTCTAAAAAGTAGAGTCATAAAACATAAGAATAACTACTATTAAGCAATGTATGTTTTCGAGATATCGAAGTTAATTACATAATTATTAGTAGTTATTCTTATGTTTCATGATTCTACTTTTTAGAGAACTATTTTAGAATCAATTTTTCCACTTTATAGAGCATATTTAGCCCTGAACTTGTTATCTCGAAAATTCGATATCTCGAAATTTTTTAAGCGTCCCTTCAACTTTGAAGATATCGAGAGTATTTTAGTTTCAAGTATTTAGTTTTAAACTATTAAGTTTGGATCTTTTTAAGCTTGAGCACAAAACGATAATTAAATGAAATCTTTTTCACAATCACCAAACGATTTTTTTTTAACAATGAAATTAAATGACTGACTTGCATCACCTGGGAAAAAGATGAGGCTAAGTCGGTTGCCAAATTTTCTTCTAAGTGCGCAAATATCACAGCTAAGACGCAGTTCGAGTTCTAACGGACTTTTCTTTTCTTTTTAAACAACATAGTAATAAAGTTTTAAGTAAAAATAGAAGAAGAAGAAAAAGGAAACGTCTCTTTGATAGTTTTAAGACGCAAAAATAGAAGGTCAGAAAGAAGTGAATGAAACCTTCTCTGATTTGTTTACACATGACGAAACACTCCAAGTCTCGTATTCTAGTATGATACTGAGTTTATCAGTTTGGGTTATAATTTAAAGAGACCCAAGTTTTAAATTAGGACATAAAATGCGATTTTTACTTAGAAATATATGACTTCGAAGAAAATAATAACATAAATGCGATGAAATACTTCTTTAAGAAAATTCAATTAATTTTACATCTAATTAAAGTTAATTTTAATAATTAAATTGAAAATTATGAATTTTAACTTTTGCATCCTCCCGGGACAAGAGCTTCAAATACTGGCATAAAATGTGATTTTCATATAGAACTATGACGCTTCAAAGAAATTAACAAATGGGATATATTGTTTTTAAGGCCAAAAAACAATAATTTAATTTAATTAAATTTAGTTATTTTTTAACTATAACATAAAAAATGATACATTTTTAGTTTTGTGGCTTTAAATACTGGTTTAAAATGTGGTTTTTATGTAAAAATATGAAGCTTTAAATAAAGTAAACTAAAATAAAAATTTAATTAATTAAATTTTGTTAAAGTTATTTTTAATTATTAAATAAAAATGCTACATTTTAATGTTTGTGTCCGTCTGATCCGAGCATTTAATAATGACCCAAAAAGCAATTTTCACATAGAACTACGAAACTTCAAAAATAAACTAAAAAATGCGATAAAATATTTTTTAAATTTAATTAATTAAATTTTTTTTTTTTAATTATGAAACAAAAAGTATTACATTTTAAATTTCATAACCTCCTGCAACCTGATTTTTAAATAATGGCCTAAAAAGCGAACTTTCACTCGTAGAAATGTGAAGTTTCAAAGAACTCATAAATGCGATAAAATAATTTTAGAAAAATTCAATATGTTAAATTTACGTATCTATAGTTATTTTTTAACTGTCACATTCAAAAATGATACATTTTAAATTGATTTAAGACTTATATTTAGTTTTTTTTAATTATTATTATTAGATGAAAATTATAAATTTTCATTTTTGTATCTTTATATGACAAAAGCTTTAAATACTCGCATAAAATGCTATTTTTACGTTCAAATATGAAGCTTCCGAAAAAGTAAGCAATAAAATATTTAAACAAATTCAATTATTAAAATTTAATTAAATTTAGTTATTTCTTTAGTTATTATGCAAAAATGATGAAATCAGATCAAATTTGTAGCACTTTCCGTATATTTTAGGATAATTTTACAGAGTATGTCTTAACATTTTGGGCATGAAACAAAATAATAATATTTTATATGCAATAAAACAGTCCAAAAGCTTAGTTGAATTGAATTTCTAATCTTTATTAAATTTTTTCAATGTGGCAAAAAATCTCAAACCAACGGAAGTAAATCCAATTAAATGTTTATACAGCAATCATTTGGCTTACAAACATAAAAAAAAATTTAAAAATCTTTAACAGGCTGTTTTTCGAAGACTCCGCTGTAATATGAAATTATGCTTTTTTTGCAAATAATGTGCTATTTTTATAACTGATGTGAGTTTGCAACAGTTACTCCTCATGACTGTAAGGTCAAGTTTACCCCAATCAAAAGCCAGCGCAGTCTTACGGTTATTTTAAAAATGGCGCAACACGTCAATATGGGGAAAAGCCACAGTTTTGTGAAAATGAAAATTGCTTGTGGTCCAATTTTTTAATATTTTCAAACTTACTCCAATGCTGCATTACTTCAGCTCATAAAAATTTGCAAAAACTGAGAATAAGGTAAAGATTTTTGTAATTTTCATCTAGATGGAGAAATATGTCGCCAAATTGGTGGTTTTTAGAAAAAGTTTAATAACTTTTAAAAAGAGGTCGTGGGTTCGATCCTCGCCGGCCGAAGACTCCCCGTGTATTAAATGGTGACTGATGCACGTTAAATCTGTCGAGTCTCAAAGTCCTCCATGTTCCCACAACAAATCAATACCTCTGGGGGTACTGATCCAGGAGTTTCCTTGTCTTCTGGATTGGTTTAAAATTACAAGGCTACGGAGTTGAACGTAAGTAGTCGTAAACCCATGAAATTGGGTCGACTGTTCAACGACGGTTATAAAATAAAATAAAATAACTTATCAAATATTTACATTATTTGTCTGTACTAATGCCCAGATAAATCCTTACATCAGGATTATATAGTTTAAGATCATCGCATTGCTTCAAGGGTAAGACACTTAAACTATGGCTTTTATATTTTCCTTGGCGACATTCGAAAAACAGGGTTAGGCTTTTTCTTTCTGTGATTAAATTGTGCCAAATGTTGTCCAATATATTGGACATTGGCTCTTAGGATGATATAATGAAAGTTTCCCCCTTACCACTATATGCACATGTTTCTTATGACCTTAAAAACTAATTTAAAAAACAAATACTGGAAAATGATTTATAAAGCTTCATTTTTAATAGCAAGTTCTCAAACCAGTTCGATTATTTCTTCTCTCTTATTTTATCATAACGCTCGATAACAAATCGTTTCTTGAAACGCGTTTCAAAATTCTTGATTAGGTTTCAAAAATTTTATTTTATTTCCTAATCAACAATTATTTAAGCGATCAAAGAAAAAGCTTAGATTAATTAAATTATTTTTTTAACATTAATTATAAACATTTTGCTGTTCACTCAAATATTTTTCAAATATTTTTTTAAACAAGCAAAACTTTTTTTTTAATATAAAATAATGCACTAAGCTTCTTTAGAACATTATTGAAGCAAAATGTTAGATTAAAATATAATTTTTATAAGGTATTTTACCTTCTCTTTAGAACGCTAGAAAGCTCTACATTTACAATCCGTGTACTGCCCTGCCATACATATTTTAAAAATTTCACATTTTTACATTTTTAGGACTTAACTGTAGAATTTACTTAAAAACCCAATGTCAAGCATATGAATGGATAGTTTCCATTGCACGTAGAATTTTTATTAATTGTTCGAATATTTTATGAATTGTTAATAATAATACTTTTTTAATAAAAAATTTCATTCAATATGTCAAAAAATTTTTTTAAAAAAAAGTTTTTTTTTTTAAAGTATTTATTGTGCAGTAGAAACTAAATTATTCGTATACATGTTGCCTAATCTTGTTGTCGCGGACTTATTATTCCAGATGGACCAGAACGTTATTTACAGTCTATTAGTTTTCAAATTATTGTATTCTATATAATTCAATATTAATTAAGATATGAGCTAGAGGCCACACTTAGAAACTCACGGTGGCTGCATGTTTCTCACCTTTAAACTAGCGTATTATTTAAATAAAATTGTCATGGACTCGTGAACGATTTTAAGAAGTACTAAGGCCCTGCGTTAGTAATTATTTTGAGAGTGGAGATTGCTTACGTCATCAACTATACTCACATTTAATATCACAGAAAATTTCCTTAATTAGCTACTTTATACTCTACTGGTCACTAAACTTGCTACACCAGGAAGGCGGCACACCACGAGCGTGAAATTTGCAGGACGGATAAAGCATGCTGCGGTATGCAAATGATTTGCTTATAAGCGCATTCATGCAAACCAGACGGCACCTACAATGTGTATAAACGAAGAGATTTGGCAATAAGTTTCTCATACAAAAATTAAATTTGAGTGTTGTTCTTGGGTAAAAAAGTTTCTGTTAAGCCTCGTATAAGAAGGAGAAATGCCTACCAGCACGAGTCTGAGTTTGATCGAGGTCAAATTGTGGCCTACCGGAATTGCGGCTTATCATACCGAAGTATTGCGTTGGTTGAGATCTCATGACTGTTAGCAGAATATGGAATCGATGGTTTCCTGATGGTCTTATAGAACCCCTTGCAGGATCTCAGCTGCCCCCGATTAGTAACAGCCGAGAAAACAGATATGTTATCCACATGGCCATAATGAATCGTACAGTTACGTCACGAACCCTGAGTCAACAAATGGGGTCATTTGCAAGACAACAAGTGTCTGCACGAACAGTTCGACGACGTTTGCAGCAGCATGGACTGTCAGCACGGCGATTATTGCTTCGGCTACCCTTGACGCTGCATGACAGGCAGGAGAGCCTCCAATGGTGTGATCAACGACGAACCTGGACACAGGAATGGGATGACGTCGTCTTCTCAGACGAATCCAGGTTCTGTAGATGACCGCATCCATGTTTGGCGACATTGTGGAGAACGCCCATTGGCAACTTGCATTCGACATCCTCATACTGGCCCATCGCCTGGAGTAATGGTATGGGGTGCCATTGGATTCACGTCTCGATCACCTCTTGTTCGCATTGCCGGCACTTTGAACAGCAGCCGTTACATTTTTGATGCGTTAGGGCCAATTGCTCTGCCTTATCTTTGAGGCCTCCATAACGCTACATTCATGCACAACCGCATGTTGCCCGCACTGTCTTGACCTTATTTGACCCAAAACATGTTCGCCTGTTGCCCTGACCAGCAGGTTCTCCTGATCTCACACCAATTGAAAATGTCTGGTCAATGGTTGCAGAACGACTGCCACGCCACCACTCGTCAGTCACTACTTTCGATGAATTGTGGCATGTATTGAAGCTGTATGGAATGCTGTACCAGCCCATGCTATCCAATCTCTGTTCGACTCGATGCCCAGGAGAATAACTGCTGTTATTGCTGCCAGGGGAGGCTGATCTGAGTACTGATTCAACAGGATCTAACATCCAAATATCCTGAAAATTTAATCACTTGTTCTTCCAACTATAATGTATGTACCCAATTAATATCATTCTATTGTTTGCATTCCTTCCTGGTGTAGCAATTTTAATGGCCAGTCTTAATGCCAATCTTTAAGGAAAAAAGTTCATAATTTCTTTTTATAACTGCTATGAAATTTGTTTTACTTTTGAAATATGTGACAATTTAAAGAAATTTCTGTTGTTAAATCATAAAAATTTGAGTAAAAGCATGTAACATTGAAAAATGCAAAAAATTTTAATCGTGCTTTTTTTTTAATTTTTTTTTTTTATCCTAACGGAAAAAAATCAAATTTTATTTACGATTTAAATTTTTTCGTTCCAATATTTGTGCGATAAACACTCACAAAAAAATAATATAAATCAACATAATCGACAATAAAACATTCCTTTTGATGCATTTTTCGGCAAAAATTATACGTATCTATACACTCAAAATATGTCATTCTTAGCAATCTTTAAAATATATTTTATCTATCATCTGATAGATTTTTCTGCATTTTTTGCAAGGTAAATAATTATACAAATTAAATTGTGACGTAAAAAGAGAATTAAAGATGAAAATAGAAAAAAAGCATACATTGGGGAAATAAAAATCTAATTTTTATTCAAATCAACACGAAAAATTTCCATATAATAATTGTTATAATATCCTTAAAAACAATTTTACTGCAAAAAAATTTTTTTTTGCCAATTAGCAATATGATTTTTTTTACGTTTCATGCAAAATATTTTTCAAAAATTTGATGATTTTAAAAGATCGATTAATTCATCCGCAAATGAAAAATTGGATTTAAAATGTTCATTTGATTGCGATGCGACGTTTTTTTTTCTCATGCAATTAAAATCTTGAAATGTATGGTTTTGTGTAAATTAGAAAAGTTGCTTTAATTCTAAAGAGAAAAACGAAATTTTCTTTAATTTTACACAATTAAGCTATTTTAATTATATAAACAGAATGTTAATCCTCAATTTTAAAAGACATTGGAGAATTGTGTTATTGAAATAATCTAACAACTCTTTACAAAATTTTAATGCACTGTATAAAATTTAAAAAAAATTATGAAATTTGCAAAAAAATAAAATTACATAGAATCGCAATCTGTATAAAATTTGAAAAAAAAAAAAAATCCTATCAAAATCGAATTACGATTGTCTGAAATATTTACCTCTGGATGCCCCCCCCTCCCCCCGTCGTAGAAAAATAAATAATGTGACGAGTGTTTTAAAACAGATATTATTACTAACACAGCTAAAATATCTTATTAAAAAAATATCGTATTGAAAAAAGTATCTTATTACAAACAAAGCTTAAATATCTTTTTAAAAGTTTTCTTAGTACAAACGAAGCAGCCTATAATAAAAATAATGTCTTAATTATACAGATCGTATGCATTATACAGCAATTAAGGTGCATTGTAATTTAATAATCGCTCCTTACGCTGCCTTTTACGTTTATTTTTTCAGAGCTGGAAATCTAGATTACAAAAGAATTGACAGTATTGTGCGTTCGTTATGATCGATATCAATGATAATGCGCACTTAAGTGATTGATCCCAGCAAAAGCAGAGAGTTCGTTTTCAGGGAGCCCTTGACCCGATAGTTCTTTTGCCAGGTGATTTTCACAACCATTTTAATCGCCTGCGTATTTTATTCCTTTTTACTCTTTTTTTCCTTTCACAGACTGACTGCACGATGATAAGATAATTAATTATCAGTTTCGAGGAACTAAAAAAGATCGTAGAGACGCCGCAGAGGCGCATTCTTCTCCTTCCCCCCTACATCCCTTTGCTTAAGTGAAGAACTTTGGAACAGAGGAGGAAATCGTTTGCTTGTCTCCCTGTGGTACTTTTCCCTTTTCATAGATCGTTTGCTTTTTTTTTCTGAAATTTGTTTGCTATTTAAAAACCGTCAATAAATCTAAATATATATATATGCAAAACTTTTATAAATTTTAAATTTTATTTATTATATTTTATTTTGATTTCTTCAATGTAGAAAAAAAAAAATGGTTGGCACACACTTAGAAACAAGCATTTATTTTGTTTCCATATAAGTATTAAGCTTGTTTCAAATAAGAAATTTTTTTGCAAATAAGAAAAGTTAATGACTTTTATTTCATTATTAGAGTAATACTGTATTCGCACAAAAAAAAAATTTAATTTCGATTTCAAGTAGAAAAATTTTATTTCAAACTATTTCGTAACTGTAAACGTAACCTTCTAACTTACAAAAAATTCTAGAAATTACTGTTAATGAAATGCAACTCAAAAATATCACTTCTCCAAACAATTGCAAAACAAATAAATATCGGTGCTCCCCACTGCTGCATAACAAAAAAAAAAAAAAAAAAAAAAACATTTTCCCAAATTGATGCTAACTAAATGAAATTAGCTGTTCCCGATTGCACTGAAACAAATAAAAATAGCCATCTATCAAGATGTCTCCAAAACAAATAAAAGTAGCTGCTCCAAATTCCACACAAGCGAATAAAAATTCACTGCACTATATCGCTCCAAAACAGATAACGATAGCTGCTATATGCTGCTGCAAAAATCCAAAAAAAAAATCGCTGTTTTATTTTTATTGAAAAAATAAAAACCGCTGCTCTTGACTATTGCAAAACAAAAAGAAATATTCCTGCTTCAAATTGTTTTAAAATATCAGATTGCTTCAGAACAAATATAAATCGCTGCTCCCAAATACTGCAGAATAAATAAAAATTCAGTTTTCTAGATTGTTTCAAAGTATCTTAAAGAAAAACAAACAGATATCGCTGCTCTTATGTCAACAAAATAAATTGAAGCTTCATATTAGAGCAAGCAGAGTAAATAAAAATTCACGGCTCCAAATTTCTCCAAATAAATACAAAACAAACACCGCTGCACCAAACTGCTGTAGAACAAATGAAATTGCTGCTTCAAACTATTGTGGAACAAATAAAAATTAACTGCTCCAGATTGCTCCGAATGAATTTTTAAAGAAATGTCCCTAATCTGAAGAAATAAAAAACGCTGCTTCACACTACTGGAAAAAAAATAATGCTCCATATTGCTCCAAAATAAATGTATATCCCTGATCCAGACTGCTGTAAAATAAACAAAAATCACTGCTCCAAACTGCTGCAAAACAAATAAAAGTTGCTGCTTTAGACTATTGTAGAGCAAATTAAAATTCACAACTTCTAAATAAATAAATATCCTTGCCTCAGAATACTCTAAAACAATTACGAATCGTTGCTTCTGAGAACATATTTTCATTTTAATTTTCGCTGAACTTAATTTCTCAAAAGAAATAAAAGAGCGTTAAACACTTAAAATTGCAACTATTTGATAATTTTTAAGCTTTTCTTAAATTAAATATTAGCTGTCGAAAAAAAAAAGAATTAAAAGAACTAATTCGTGAAAAATGTTTTAACAAATTGACTCATGTAAACATGAATAGATGTTTCTTTACAATTCTTCAAGTTTAAATAAGCTAATTTTTTATTCAAAGCCACTTTAAACAAGTTCTTCATCAAAGTTAGTTCCCTGAAAATAGAAGTAGTGACTATATTTCGAAATATAGTTTGTAGTCACTACGTTTAAAAAGAAATAGTTGCCAACTATATTTGTAATAAAGTAGTTGTAGTTATCTGCAAAAATAATGTAATTTTTCCAATGTTTGCTCTAAAATATGCAAAAACTAATGCTCTAAATTTTTTCAGCGCAAATGTTGAGTTATCGTATCACGCTTTATCTAACTTCTACAAGATACAATATAAATTAATCAAAAGATGTCTTGCGTTGTTTTGTTATCATAAATGACATTTAAAAAAAAGATAAAAAATTATAAGATACAAATAGCTGTGTAAAACAGACAGATTTTTAACAGAGGAAGATAAAAGCAATATTTATTTAAACGTCATATTTGTCAGTATCATTTGGCGATAGTTACTTTTTAAGAAGAAAAAAAAGAAACTAAAGAAACGGTGTCAGATTTCTTAACCTAAACAATTACTGAAAAAAAAATATATTTCAAGCTGCTCTCGGTAAATCTTCCTACCATAGTTACTATAACATTCTATGTTTATTGTACAACAAAATAATATAAAAAGGAAAGAACACGGGGGTGGGGGAGAAGGGGAATCACTCAATGCACAAAGCAGTGAATCGGCTATTCCATCCAATGTACTATTAAGAACAAAAGTAATGTTTATATTTTTGTTTTATTATTGTACATTTCTTTTAAATTTCCTCTACTCAAATTTACGTGATAGAAATAAAATGTTCTATTCCTGTGAAAGTCTATGGTCAGTCTATAATTTAAAAAAAAATTCACTTTATATTTTTTAGTGTGTTGGAAAAGTTGGAAATGGGACACACATAATTTTTTTCTATCGAAAGTAGGACTTTCATCCAATAGATTGGCCATCCCTAGGCTAATCAGTGAGATAATCAGGCAGTGGATGCATCAATTAATTAGTGAATCACACTATGGGTAAAAAAGAAAGCATTCACGCAACTGCCCGTTGTGGGCAGGGAGTCATGAAGGTTAAAGCTCCACAATTCCGTGACCAATGGTATGATTGTGACAATGTAGTCAACACTGCGCACAGACCGCCTTTACTGTCCGGACAAGCTTGTGGTACCAATCGATCTGAAGCTGGGAGGGCTTCAAGCTGTAATCGAACCCCAGTTCCTCACAATGACAATTCAATGCCTTAAGCCATGGCGGAGCTCACTATGGGTAAATCAGTAGAAACGGCAAACGAAACTATTCGTAATTAAGTACAACAGTTTATGAATCTATAATTTGTAGTGCGCCAGTTTTAATTTTATTTATTTTTAGAGATTTACTTTTCACATTTAGTGTAACCTTGCTTAAAAACAAACTATGCTTCTGCAGACCTTCATAATTCAGGAAAATGAACCCTTTTTTCCCATGAAAGGAAAATAATAAAGCATAAAATTATGTTTTTGTTAATGATTTTTGACACCAGGTGAAGCTATGCTTGATTCATTTTTATTTTCATATTTATATTTTAGAATTTTTTTTCCTCACTTCTTGATGCTGAGACACCCGTTGAAAGATGGTCCATGCAGAACGAGGAAATGGAATAAATAATATAAGAAGCATTCTATTGTTATTATTTGAGAACATCTTATATAAGCATCACCGTCAACTGGTTAATTAAATTATGGAACAGTTATTAAGACTAATTAGCGTTCTTTTTAATGTTTCGGTAATTTCGAATTAATTCCAAACAGTTCTTTCAGGCAATTAAAATACAGAAATAATTTATTTCTTCCCTTAAATTTCACTTTCAAATTCAATTTAAATTTCACTATAACTGAAGTTGTGAAATGCTTTAATGATTTAAGTGATGTAATAATTCATAACTGATTAACAAATTCGAATTCCAACATTTTATTTCCCCATAAACGTCCCGCAGTCGCCCAGCTCTGTTTTGTTTCATTACCAAAACAAAGCTTATCGTCTGCACTTGGCGTCATTTTATTTACATTTTTCAACATAAATTTCATCTGAACCGAATGGCAATGGATAAAAAAGACAACCGACGCATGGAATTTCTCGTCTGCCTTTTCTGCATCTTCTTCCGCATGCGACCCAAGAACAATCGAATACGTCCTTGACACACAGGCATTCTTTCTAGACGAGCCATTTGAAACGGGACGTTTCACTTAGAACACGGAATCATTTGCATTTTAACGATGGCAACAGCGAAGAGATTGCTTCTCGCGCATCGTATGCCGCTTTTCTAAGGTCGAAATCGTTCCGATGGCTGATAGTCCCATTAACTGAGTATATTTCGCGCATAAGGTGTATCACTGCTTGACTGTGAAAATATATGAACGCAAATTTTGCATGATACTCAAATGGAAGAGGAATAAATTATTTATCAAAAAATGAAAAGTAAACAGCTGTTATTTATTTAGTAAATAAACTCATCTTCTTTTCGTAGTAAATGAACTTATTTCGACGTCATTGCCATAAAAAAAAATTAAGTAAATAAATATAAAATTATTAAATTAATCGATTAAATTGATTTAAATTATATTTAAAATAGATTTAAAATTGTCAGTATTTTCTAATTTTCTTTAATCTATTCTCCGAATAAAAGGTGAATCCATTGTCGAAAACAATAATAATTAATATATCAAATAAGAAATTTCCAAAGCAAAAGTTTTTAATTTTTTCTTTAAAAAAAATTTACATGCTCAATTTTTTAGTTAAGAGGAATTTAAGACAACGTAATTGCGATTTAAGTTTTCTAATTGTGTTGATATTTTTGTTGAATTTCAATGCTGCCAATTAGTTCTGTCTCTGCTGTTATCGTATAGAAATTCCGAAAGCTTATACAATACCTATCTAAAAACAATACTAACGAACAGTTTGGTATAAACATGCCACCTTTGGAAAAAGTGTGACTCTTCACTGTGTTGTTCAAGCTATTCATGTATTATTTATTGCAGAATGGTAGATATTAAAAAAACAAGAAGTCTGAATTTCAATATTACACTTGACTGAATTTACTTATTTATTTATTATTTTACAGAAACAAATGACAGTTAATTTAATATTATTTGTCAGTTAATTTTTTAATTTTTTTTCAAAAAAAAGCTTGTGACCTTTTTTTTCTATTTATCAATTTATTTAAAAACAAAAAAAAAAATTTAAATCAATTCGTATTATTATTGGTATCATCCAAAATGAATTTTTGAAAAAGTCAAGAAGCGAGCAGACGTGCACTATTGAATTACCTATTCAAAAAGGAATTTGTTTTAAATCGAGGGGAAAAATATCTCCAAAAAGTTTTAAAAATTATCTAATCTAATAAAGACTTAAATTCCCTCCTATGTTCATAATCTTGCAGTTCTTGAATTCTTATCATCGTAATTGTGCTAAGAAAATAAAGAATTAAAAAATACCAACAATTCAAAATTTACCTAAATTCCAAGATCGTGAAGAAATTCATTTTTTTTAGATCTCTTCTGCCAAAGTATTTGATCAAAACCAGCGAGTTCATAAGAACCTGGAAGAGGAAATACCAATACATTAGTTACTTTCACTGCGTTCGTAAAGCTATAAAGGAAAAACAACTTTTAACGGCGTCACCAGTGGGGGTATTTTTCAATGCATCTCACAAGGGAAACTAGGGAAGTGTGGACTCGTCAATTTTGAAATAAACTAGTGGGATGTATGCCTTATGAGGAATAATTTTAGGGGGAAACATTCATTTCGGCCCATGGAAGATTCTGTGAGAGATAAAAAATAATTCAATATATAGAAAAATCGGTATTTTATTACTTTAATGCAGACTATTAGTTATTGTAATTGTCTCACACTCCAATTAATTTTGTGGTACTTTCACGTACTATATAATGCATATTTATTGTCAAAATTGATTTCAAAAATTTTATATATCTGTAGTTTTTCAGAAAAACCTGTTAGGTTAATTTAAAAAAAAAAAAATTGACATGAAATTTTTTAAATTTTTTTTCCAAAAAACTTTCCAAATTAATTGGAGTATGTAATTGCAAATCAATTAATTAATTAACAATTAATTAATAATTAATTAACAATTAATTAATAATTTATTAATGATGAATTAATTTCTTGAATTTTTTTAATTAATTTTTTAATTTATCAACTAGCAAATTAATTAATTATCCAATTAATTACAAATTAATTTGATTATGAGACAATTACAACAACTAATAGTCTGCATTGAAGTAATAAAATATCGATTTTTCTATACATTGAATTATTTTTATCTCTCACAAAACCTTCTATGGGCCGAAACGAATGTTGCCCCCTAAAATTATTCCTCATAAGGCATACATCCCACTAGTTTATTTCAAAATTGCCGAGTCACACTTCCCTAGTTTCCCTTGTCAGTACTACAGATGACGTAAGCGTGGATTTAATTAAGGAGAATTTAAAAAAAGTTGTCGTATTTCAGAAATATTGTACAGCGAGCAAAATAAAAACCGGAAAATTTTATTAGCTTTTCATCTAATGGTCGGATTGACATGTTTCGAAGGATTAAACTTAAATTTTTTCTACTTAATTTATCTGAACTATATTTTTACAAAATCAGATACGAAAGTATACTTTTTCTGAGAAAATCTACCTTTTTTCGATGGATTAGGCAGTGTTTCCCAAAGTGTGGTACGCGTACCCCCAGGGGTACTTGAACAGTTGAGGGGGGATACGTGTTCTTATGCGAAATATCTTGCAACAAACGAAAATTTCAAAAATTTTATTTAAATACAAAGCTAGCCATGAAAATTAACGATTACGTGTTTTTCTATCTGCTATTTTTTGCAGAGCACAGTGGGCCAGAAGACCATGATCTTTGGCCAAAAATCAAAAATTAAATTTCAACTAAAATATGTTTAGGCAGCTTTAATAATCGCCCAAATTAAGTATTCATAATCATTCCAAACATTATAATTTACTTTTTAGACCGACGAAAAATATGTTAAAAATTTTTTTTTTCAATGTAACTTTTAAATTTAAAATTCAGAAATATATATAGGAATTTCACCTTTCTGTTACATTTTTATCAGAGCAATTAGTCTGAAATTATAGTACAATTTTTCAATTTGTTGGATTAGTTAATACTCTATAGACAAACTTATAGTTTATATCTTATCATTTGACATTTTACAATGTTTGAATCACTTTCGAAACTCATCTCCAAAAAGTTCCACGGGGTAATTAGCTAAACCTTTTTTTGTTGTCTTCTTTGATGTTTCTTCTTTCGGAAGAACCTGCCCCATTTTGCCCATATTGCAAAGGTGGACTAAATAGGCCGAAAAACAAAAATTATGTTTTTTTCATGTTTTCGTGTTATTTTGTAATTAATTCGCTTTATTTTGTAATATTACTTCGGAAATATAAGTTATGCTTCATTTTTAATATAAAATTACGAAAATTATTATATTTTCATTGCTATATTTATTTATTTAAACATACTATATGTATATATATATTTTTTGCTAGCCATATTTCAGCCGCCATCTTGTTTTTCTTGGTATTTTTAGCGTATTTCAAAATTTCAACTATGAATTCAATTCACCTGCACATGAGAATCCTAAATAAGAACCCCAAAATTTTGACACAAATTTTATCGAAATACTAATTTTGGCCACTCTGCAGAGTTGACAGTTAATAATTAGTAGTGTCAACAGCCAGTTGTGATTTGAAACTTTTTTGCAATTTTTTGTAGTAAAAAATGCATTCATTTTTTTATTAGGGGTACACAGCGCTACGAAAAATTTAGAAAGGGTACACGAAAGTCATAAGTTTGGGAAACACTGGATTAGAGGGTAAAATTTTTTTTTTTAAATAACCTACTTTAGTATGAAGGGAAAATAAGTCAAATAGTTTTTGTTTATTATTATAAAAATAATTAATAGTTATTAAAGAAATATGTTTCCTGTAAAATTAATTATCTTTGAATTATTTTTGTGAGCGAAAAATTTTTAAATGTCTTAAGTGTTCTCCATCGAAAAGGAGGCTCGTTTATTTTTATAAAGTGCGTTTTTGTTTCTGATTTCGGTAATCTAAAATTGCATCTACAAAAAAATAACTAAAATATTTAAATTTAGCCCTTTGAAACACTTAAAAATTTAAATAAATGTTTTAAATATTCTCTTGTGCCTAAGTGAAATAGCATAACAAGCACAGAAATCTATGAGCTAATAAATTGAATACTCTAGGTCACTTATGATTTTTCACACATCTAGAACCACTAAAAACTGTTTCAATATCTAAACTTTATTGTAATTCTGAATTTATAATTTCTTAAGCTGTTTTTCTGTATCAAAACTAGCTTTACAAATGGATTTGTCTGTAAAAGTTTTTTGTAAACTTTTCAAGTTCTTATTTCATAATAAATAACTTTTTATTTTTAATCGGCTTTTTTATAAACTCTTAAATAAAGATTTTACAATATTAATATGAGTTTTAAACCTTTATAACTTATTTTTAAGGAAGAACTCTGAGTTATATATTCATGTTTTGACCATAAATATTTTAATACCATATCACAAAATGAAGAGTTTATTCTCATCTGGTATAATATTTTGCTAAGTCTGATTTCTATTTAGTTAAACATTAGTAAAAACTCACTTCCATATGCAGTATGTACTATAAAGTGCTGGCTTATTCACATTAGCCGAAGAATTTGTAAACAAAGCTGATTGAGAGAATTAGCCTAATGCGCTGTCCAAAAATTATTTCACCTTGATGGCAAGTACCTATTTTACAATTATTATATGGATTTCACAGAATTTTCCGATTTTATTTTATTTTTTTATTTTTTAAAAACATAATGCTCAATTGACAATGTCAAACTCTGATGGCAAAATATGCATATTTAGCGATTTCAAATTCATTCTGAAAACTCATTTTATTTAGTCACACTGCATTCTCTAAAAACTGACAATTTGGTGAAATTTTCGAGAACAATTTGTTCATAGATTGCCAGTAGCGTTTATAGAGCTTAGGTTTTATAAGTGTGCCCTTTCTTAGACTTAACTTAAAAAAAATTACTATTGTAATGTGAAACAAACACACTGTGGTGAAGAGATATTCCGGTATTTATAGTCAATAATTTCATTTTAATTAAAAAAAATAGTAGTAATTCGATGAAAATATAGAGTTAAGGTACTAAATTGGAACACTGTACATACTAACCATATTGAAATTATTTTTTTAATAATAGAAGAAAATAACTCACTATGTTATAGCAATTATACTCGAAGTTTAATTAAGGGTTATTTATTATAAAATGAACAAAAAAATTTTTATAAATATGTAATATTTTGATTTTAACTGAGTGTTATTTTTTCTCGCTAGTGCACCCTCAAACCCCCAACACCACTGGGATTGCGGGGATGTTATTTGCGCCACTGTAGATTACCCAGAATGAACTGGTTTTACCATTTCTTATTAATGACACAATAACATTATTGTTGTGGTGGGACGGTAAAACATGTGTATTTAATGATGATTTCAAATTCATTCTGAATGTTCATTTTATTTAACAACCCTATATTCTTAAAAAATTGACAATTTTTTGCAGTTTTTGAGAATAATTCGATAAGTTGCCCGGAACGAACTTATTTTATCATTTTTTATAAAAGACACAATGACGTCAATATTGAAATGTGGTTTTAAAATATGTGTATTTAATGATCGCAAATTCATTCTGAATACTCTTATTATTTAATGACTCAACATTCTCTAAAAACTGACAATTTTTTGCAGTTTTTGAAAATAATTAGATATGTTGCCCCGAATGAACTTATTTTATCATTTCTTATAAAAGACACAATGACGTCAATATTGAACTGTGGTGGTAAAATATGTGTATTTAATGATCTCAAATTCATTCTGAATGTTCATTTTATTTAATGATTCTTTTTTTAGTTTAAAATTGACGGTATCTGAGAATTGCTTCAAAAAATTTTATGACAGGATTGCAAGAAATCTATTGATTTAATCTTATGTTCATAAAGCTATTGGAGTAACAACATACATTTTTAACGATCGCAAATTCATTCCGAATGTTCATTTCATTAAATTAACTCAATTTCTATGAAGATGGATAATTTTTTGCTATTTAGCTTACTGAAAATAAATAATAAACCGGAAACTAGGAGTTGAGCATAAACAATGTAGAAAAGCTTAATTCCTCTTAATGAAAATAGAGACAGGCTTAAGAGTTACTCTTACGCCCACAAATTTTGCGAAAACACAAAACTGAACGTAACAAATGTTTCAATAAAAAAAAATTTAAAAAAAAACTTTTTAAAACACTTGTTTATTCTACTTCACTCCAACGTCATTCAGGTAGATCTTTCAACCAATTCTTGCAAGATTATTGCGTGGTTTGTCCTTTTTTGAGGCTACGGCCTTGCAAGGTGAAAGTGGCTTGCTTCGTCCCACTAATGTTCCATTGTTCATAACAATACTCAAATGACGTCATGTCTATCGCAGCCCATGAGAAAACAGACATTAAAAATTAAACATTTCTTTGGAAATAAACACACGTGGTATTTATTTGTTTTCGGTTGTTCTTTTCATGGTCTTTTGCTAGTCGAAAAGAATTATTTAATTCCAAAGGTATTGCTCCTTTGTTGTAATCCGAAAGAGATAGCTCCAAGAACCAGAGCATTCCAGTTTAAGCATGCATGGCGAAGATTTCGTGATTCGATTTGATAATATCATTTAGGTTTTATTATTCATTCATTCTCTTTTTGTCGTCTGCTAATATTATAAAAAATTTACCTACATATTTAATAACCAAATTCAAACTTTAACAGTTATTTTTTTTAATAATAATTAAAAAAAAAAAAAAATATATATATATATATATATATATATATATATATATATATATATATATATATATATATATATATATATATATATATATATATATATATATATATATATATATATATATATATATATATATTATATATATATATATATATATATATATATATATATATTATATATATATATATATATATATTATATATATATATATATATTATATATATATATATATATATTATATATATATATTTATATTATATTATATATATATATATATATATATATATATATATATATATATATATATATATATATATATATATATATATATATATATATATATATATATATAAATATTGTATTTCAAAAAAAAAGCCAATGAGTCAATTACAAAATGCAAATGAGTTTAAAAACCGAGAACTTTTTCTCTTCTTTAAACAGTAAATGGAAGAAGAAAAAAATTCGTAATTAAAGAAAAAATATTTTTAAAAAAACACGAAAAATCAATTTTTGAGAAAGGTCTCTGAAATCGCACTAGAAATAATGAATTTAGACAAAAAAAAAATAGTTAACGTTGTTGTATATGAAATAGTAAGCAATATTTCAATTTTATGATTGTTTAAGTATACATTAATTATCATCATGACAGATCCTTTCCTAAACGCGATCATCATCATAGATGCTTTCAAAAATACGATCTTCATAATCGATGCATTCAGATAATTGATCCTAAGAATCAAATGCTTTCAAAAATACAATCATCTTACTAGATGCTTCTAGAAATAGGATCCTTATAATAGATGTCTTTAGAAATAGTATCATCATCATCAGAGGCTTTCAAAAATAAGATCCTCATAATCATACTTTAAGACAGTCAATCCTCGTACTAGATGCTTTCAGAAATGCGATTCTCATACTTAAATTCCTTCAGTAATACAATCATCATTACAGATGCTTTCAGAAATGCTATTTTCACAATAAATGCTTTCAGGAATACGATCCTCTTGATGGATATTTTCAGAATTACAATCTTGGTAATAGATGCTTTCAGAAATACGATCCTGATGATAGATGATTTCAGAAATACAATCTTCATCATAGACGATTTCAGAATTACAATCCTCATAGTAAATACTTTCAGAAACATGATTCTTATGATAGATACTTTCAGAACTGCGATCCTCAATCTAAATGCTTTCAAAAGTGTGATCTCTATGATAGAGGCTTTCAGAAATACGATTCTCGTAATATATGCTTTCAGAATTACGATCTTCATAATGAATGTTTCGGAGATAAGATCTTCATAATAAATAAATGCTTTCAGAACTGCCATCCTCAATCTAGATCCTTTCAGAAGTGCGATACCCATAACAGAGGCTTTCAGAAATACGATCCTCGTGATACATGCTTTCAGAATTACAATCTTCATAATGAATGTTTCAGAGATACGATCTTTATAGCAGATGCTTTCAGAACTGCGATCTTCAATCTAAATGCTTACAGAGGTGTGATCCTCATGATAGAGGCTTTCAGAAATGCGGTCCTCGTGATAAATGCAATCATAATTTCGATCTTTATAATGGATGTTTCAGAGATAGGATCTTCATAATAGATGCTTTCAGAACTGCCATCCTCAATCTAGATCCTTCCAGAAGTCCGATACCCATAATAGAGGCTTTCAGAAATACGATCCTCGTGATACATGCTTTCAGAATTACAATCTTCATAATGAATGTTTCAGAAATACGATCTTCTTTATAGCAGATGCTTTCAGAACTGCGATCTTCAATCTAAATGCTTACAGAGGTGTGATCCTCATGATATAGGCTTTCAGAAATGCGGTTCTCGTGATAAATTCAATCATAATTTCGATCTTTATAATGGATGTTTCAGAGATAGGATCTTCATAATAGATGCTTGTAGAACTGAGATCCTCAATATAGATGCTTCGATAAGTACATCCCCATGATAGAGACTTTCAGAAATATGATCCTCATGATATATGCTTTCAGAATTACGATCTTTATGATGGATGTTTCAGAGATACGATCTTCATAATAGATGCTTTTAGAAACACCATTGTGACTTCTGCATGATTAAACTACCTTTTAAAAATCTAACTTAAACATCAATCTTTATGAATGAAAAAATATTTGCGAGTAGATAATGCCATTCTAATAAGGAAACAATTATTACAGAAATATTTAAAAAGTTTATGAATAGTTAACTAAATTACTTTGAAACAAAGAAAAGTCTTTTATAGATTGTTATTCTGATGTTTCTTGCCTGCAGGAAAAAAACAAGTCTAACTTTCCTGATTTTTTCACAAGATATTGTTCACTTATTATATCTCTAAATAAAGTTAGACGAGGCTTAAGGCTATTGAGAAACTAAGAAGTGTAAAATTCTTAATTTATTTAGCGAATAAACTAACTTTGAAGTCCAATCAAATAGTAATGTTCCGTAAATAAAAAGTAAAATAAATTTGACCTACGTAATTAAATTTAACTACGTAAAGAAATATTATTTTTGAAGTTAAATACGCTATTTAAATTACTAAAAATGGTTTGTAATATCTAAGGATATATTTAACAGCTTTCCTCATCTCAATTTGCTGAATTAGTACGACTATTTATGTTGAGAATAATAAAGCTTTTAAAAAAAAGCTTTCTTTTTTTAATAATCAGGATATAAACGAAAATTCTGAGTTTTGTAACGTTAATATTGACATAATAAAGCACTTAATAAATTAAGGTGGAAAATAATTTTCCATTGTCCGTAAAAGAAAATGGTTTTGTAAAAGCAAAGCTGCCATAAATTTTTTAAATGACTGTTTAGCAACTAGTTCAAATCGTGAATCGTAAATTTAATGAGAGTAACGAAGAATATTATTAAAATAAATCAACGGGATGGTCAAAGACGATATGCATATTTAAATTTGTTTTTAATTATTTATTTATATTGCTCTTAAATAAATTTAAAGAATATCTGTGGCATGTAAAAATAACTAATTTTACGCTTAAATCAATATTTAGTGTTTGCATTTTGGACAATTTTAAAATAATCCACTCGCATTTTAAACAGAGATATAGAAACTGTCCGATTTAATCAAGATTTTTACAGTATTATTTGCGAACACAAGTACATCAATGCTGAAAAGTCACACATGTACTACTTCCTTTTTTTTTTAGAAAAGATTTTTTTTCCTAGTAAAAGTCAAATTGCTTGGTCTTACTCAAGAAAGGGGTAAGACCGGAAGAATTATTAGAATGTTTGAAAAATTATAATTTCAATGAAGAAGTAGTAGATATTTCTATTTTATACGACAATTTAAGAAAATTACGTATGTAATTCACATGTGATGTAAGTAATTTAAAATTTAAAACTGCATGCAAGGGGGTGTTTCGAGTCCCAGATTGCTGAAGCCCCGACCAAAATTTTTTACAAAAAATATAGTGTTTATTAATTAGTTTTTTTTGAAGGAAAATTGCAAGATAAAAAAAAAATCTATGTAACCGTGAATGACCGAAATCAAGAGAATGTCGACTTTCACCGGTGAATGTCAACAATTAAATAGTCTCTTTGGTGAATGTCCGAAATATTTGTTATATCCGATTTGATATTAATTTATTTGTTGATATTAATATATGTATTCGATATTTTAATATCTGCTGAGAATAGATTAGGAGAAACATCAGTATTTGGAGTACCGTTCAAATGTATACCCGGCAGTGGCACTTGACCTAGTACATATTTTGGGCATTTACCAAAGCGACTATGTGATTGTCGACATTCTCTGGTGAAAGTCAACTACCACCAATTTCGGTCATTCACAGTAACGTCCCGCAGTGGACTGATCGTTAAGACACCAGTAGAACACCGAAGTCAAGCATCACTGTCTGCGGTCAGTGTGTCGGAGGGTGACCACTTGGATCAGTCTACGTGTGGACCGAGGGTGTGCGGTATTGGTCCTCGTTAAACTGTTCTACCGTAAAGTGCTCGACTTCGCGTGCAGGTCGTTGGGCTACCGAAGCGGGGGTGCCATCCCCTCTGCAGAGGATCAAAATTTTGATGGCATGTCTTCGGATCATCCTCAGGGATGTTTCCCAGACCGTCGCCAATAGCCCATTGTGCAGCTCTAGTGCGACTTAAACGAACTACAACAACAACAACATTCACATTAACATCTACATAAAAAACTACAATTTTGATTTAAAAAAATGTCTTACAAAATTCTGGAAAATATGAAAATAAGGCATTTTGTGCTTAGAGGAGGGACCTGCAATACATTTTGTCCTGGGGCCAGTCAGCTTTGGATGTAGTTATCTTCTTCCTCCGCAGCACTGCAGATTTCGTGTGCCCAGCATAGACTCACATCAAAGGGGTGAGGGCGAAACTGGTTAGTACCCAATCTTACCCCGCATGAAGTACACCTGGTTATCGAAATATAACAGACCAGTGTTATTATTGGACTGAATCTTCATTGTTTGTTAAGGAAATAATCTTTAATAAACTTATAATAAGCTAGACTAAATATAATCTTTGTAATTGTAATAAGCAATAAGTAAGGCTAGTTTAAAAACAAAAGAACCTCGTTGACGCAGTCAAACCAACTTATCTACACAAGCGTCGTGAATTTATCAACAAGACACCAATATGGAAGTCCTTCTTCTTGACTAGTAGAGAGTATTTCAGAGTTAGTCCACTGAGAAAATAGAACAAACTGATTTTAACTCAATTTAGGTACACGGTCTCACCCACTACCCACTCTTCCCTGAGTGCATATTTCGATCGTTAAAGGTGAAAAAAAAATTCAATTTCAATAATATACATGTGTATTTTAATAATTGGTGAAAAAGATATATAATTAAATATATAAAATTTATATGTTACCGTTAAAGTGTATAATTCAGTTATTTCATAGAATAACTAGGTATTTCATGAAATAACTAGACAAGTCAGTTAAAGTGTATAATAGATGAAAAATTTCATACTTTACCTAGATACTTATGGAATACGTAGTTATTGTATGAAATAACTAATGGTAGACCGTTAAAGTGAAAAATAAATTATTTCAAAGTTATTTTATAAACTAATTGATCATAAATAGCTAAAATATCTCGAAAAATATATTTCTTTCGCTATTGCGGATTCTTAATTGATAAATAATAAGGAAAAGCAGATGATATAAAATATAATTGCTCATAATAATAGCTACGTTTAAATGCAACAGAATGAAGTGTACCACACACACACATCATTACAAAGCAACTATAAGCAGTTCAAAACTGACGAAAACCAGTTCAAAGAACTTTAAAGTGCCGTATTTTACACTTTAACGATCTAGTAATCGTTATTCTATTGAATACCTAGTTAAATCGTAGAATTCAATAATTTTATGCACTTTAACTGACATTTCTAGTTATTTCATGAAACAGCTAGTTATTCTATTAACTAACGGAACGTTAACGGAACGTTAACGGTAACATATATATAATATACATATAAATTTGCAACTAATAGTCTATTTAAAGTGGCAAATAAGAACAGGGAGAAAAGAAAGACTTATTTAAGCATATTGATTGATAACAATGAATGACACAATCATAATCAGTATTTGTGTAACCACGAGCACAAGAGCAAATTGTAATTAATAAATAATTAACTCCGAATTGGTCAAAGTAATTTACATAATTAACTAACGTTTTCCACTACATTTTACAGTATGTTACACAAAACTGGCTCTGTCCTTAACTTCAATTTCTTTCCCACCTTTGATCGGGTTTTCCCTGCCGTCAAAAGCAACAATTTGTATTTTTAAACTAGCCTGTGTGTTTATTCTAAATTCTTAATTCTAAAACAGGGTGGGGATAGGGTGTGTATGGGGAACTCCCCTACCTTCGGCCTTCGATCAGGCTAGTCCACAACTACCTATGAAAGTGACCGACTTTTGGCTTGTTTGAATATATATGCTTCCTTCATGTCTGTGGTCAGTATATTACTGTTTTGACGCGAATTTGTGACCCTCCCTGTTTTAATTTGAAATCATGTGATCTTATTGGACCTATATTTGGGAGGAAAAAAAATTTTTTTTTCATCACTGCTCAACCCTGATTTTGTAAAATAGTTTGAAACTAGGTTAAACTTGATGATTTTAGATGTAAGGATGCAGATCTAAACAATAGCGAATAGTTTATATATAAATTTACACAACCAGTTTAATACTTTTCTAACAAAAATTTTTTTAATAATAAACTTTTAAAAAGGGGGTTAAGAAAGAACAATTTAAGATCGTAAATACTAGCCTGGGCGGGCGTAACCCAAATTTAAAGGGCTGGAAAGAAAAATTTAGAAGAAATCATTAGAACACTTTGGGGTCGTTTATCTGCAAAACATAACTTTTTAGAGGGTTATAGATGATTATTTAGCAAAATTGTTCCATCTGGAATGAAAATAAAATGAAAATTAATTAACATGTTTTACTAAGTCAATTAAATAAATTAAATGTTGTCCATTATATTGGAAGCTGGGTTTCAAGAGGTTAAAATATAATTAAATGAATATCGTCTGAATGTTTGTCACGCTTTGGAATTTTATGGCTTGCAATACCTTAAATTGTAACAATTTTAAATATCGTCTGAATGCTTGTTACGCTATAGAATTTAATAGCTTTCAATGTCTTAAATTGTAAGAATATGATTATCGTCTGAATGTTTGATACGCTATGGAATTTTATAGCATTTAATGCCTTAATTTGTAAGAGTATGAATATTGTCTGAATGTTTTGTAAGCTATGGAATTTTATAGCCTTCAATGCCTTAATCTGTAACAATATGAATATCGTCTGAATGTTTGTTACGTTATTGAATTTTATGGCTTTCAATGTCTTAAATTGTAACAATGTGAATTTCGTCTGATTGTTTGTTACGTTAAAGACGCCTTTCAACACCTTGAAGTAAATTAACATACGATTTAGAAAATACAATTTAAATGCAGCAGGTGTTATGTAATTTATTTATTCTCTCTTCGCAAACCCAGACTGGGTTTTTCCCCGAAACAAAACCTTGTTGTATGGAGATCTCAATTAAAAGGAAGGGGGAAATTTCGAACATTAATAAAAAAGTTGTCGACTCATTCCACCAACCCGCCCGCTTTGCCCAAGGCTGTTCCACTTTATAAAAAAAGGTAGCGGAATGCGGTCGCTCCTGTAACCGTGAGATCAAACGGGAAGAAATATGCAAATGTCCTGAAGGTACATCACTCTTACCCGATCTGTTGTCAAATAGTACGAAATTGTTCGATTTCCAAACAATAGACTGACATCACCTCTGGGGACGATGTGAAACGTGTCGAATACAAAGAAAATTGTTTTACCTTTTTTGTAGTTCGTATTTGGTTGACACTTCGAAATATCATTGATTATGAACATAAATAACTTATCAGCTCATGGAATGATGCTAATAATTAATTAAATATTAATTATTTAAAACAGTACTTAAAAATTTAAAGCATATTACATCGGCTGTTTTGATGAAATATTTGTTTAAAATATTCCATATTTTTATAAATAATTCAAACAGAATTCAGACTGTTTTTAAACGGAATATTTTAAGTTAAAAACAGATAAAAAAAAGTATTTCCAGTTAACAGATTGAAATAAGTTTAAAGTTTTTCCAAAAAAGAAGAAGAAAAAAATATTGCTCATCAAAAGATGCAGACAAAAATTACTTCTAGTTATACAGTTGAAAAAATTTAAATTACTTCTGAACAGCGCATTTTAGTGATTGAAAAATTTAAAGATGCAGACAAAAATTACTTCCGGTTAAAGATTGATACAAATTTAGAATGCTTTTAAAAAGCATATTTTAATTACAGAAAAATTTAAAGAAGCTGGTAATAATATTTCTAGTTATCAAATTTAGATTAATTTAGATTGCTTTAAAATTAAACAAACTATTTTTAATTTCGAAAAAGCTAAAAAAGTAGACAAAATGGAATTCCAGTGATCTGGTTCGAATTACTTTTGTTTCTAAACAGAATATTTCAGTTTTTTTGAAAAATTTGAGGAAGTATGAAAAATTCTTCCTGTTATAAGGGTTGAAAAAATTTTCAAATGCATTTATTTTAAAAACAGAAGTTCCTTTTTCAAAAGAATTTTAAAAACTTAAAATTGAAAATTTCTAAAAATTCGAATAAAAACTTACATTAGTTTCAAATTAATTCCTCTCTTTCAAACTGAAAAATTAAAGTTGCCCGGTATAAAAGAAAAAATTAAACCTTGTCAAAATTAAAGTCTTGAGTTTTTAAATTTTTTTTTGCACATTGTAGAGAAATTAAAGAATGAAAATATTTAATCAAAATAAATTTTAAAAAAATATTAATATTGTTGCATAATATATTTCGTAATATTATGGGCACAGTGGAAACATCTTTTTTCGAATTTAAAATTAAAAATAAAAATAATTTTATTTAAAATTTTTTGTCATTAATTTAAATTCTTTTAAAAATAAATTGAGAACACATGTCTGTATAACAACTGGTAAATAATATCAAATAACGATAATTAAAAAAATATAATAATAATTAAAATTAAAAATTAAAATTAAAAGTTAATAAAAAACCCGAAAGAGGTAGAAAGAGGAGAAAATATTTTATTTCTTCCTCTTATATTATATTATATATATTATTTGTGAATATTTCGAACTAAATTTGGAAATAATCATACAAATTCATGTGATTTTGAATTCATTACATTTAAATTACTTTTTTCTTAATCCTTACTATATTTAAAGATTTAAACATTTAATATCACATTGTAAGTTTTAAAAATCCATTAAAATTTATATTAAAAATAAATATTAAAATTTATATTGGTGAATGCTTTGAAAGTAAACTTGAGGATCATAATTGCACTTCATTTAATTTTTTATTTCTTACATGTGACGATTTTAGTTAATCTTACACTATTTAAGTTTCCCCATTTGTCATTTAATTTTTTATTCCTTACATCTAACGATTTTAGTTAATCTTACAATATTTAAAAGTTTCTCCATTCGTATTATGTATTAAATTTTAAAAATTCGTTGAATCTATGTATTACTAAAAATAAGCATTAAAATAAGATGTTTTATAAGTGAATGTTTTAAAATCATATTTATAAATTACGATGCACATTTATATTATTTTGTACACATTGCATCTAATGTATTCTTAGTGAATCTTACCATGTATAAAAAATATAATTTTTTATATCAATGATTTCATTTTTTGATTTAAAAAATTTACATTAACAAAAATAAACATGAAAATATAATACATATTTTTTAATGAATGCATTGAAAATACATTATTTAAAATCTAAAGCGAATTGATAAAATTTTAAATTCATTTTAAATTCTGACGTATTTTTAGTTAATACATTTTCAGTGTTTGAAAACGTTAAAATTTTATTTAAAATTTTAATTAAGTTTTAAAAAATGCCTTAAAAATTTACATTAATAAACTTTAAAATGAAATATTTTTATTTCTGAATGTTTAAAAAATTAACTTGTAAAACATGATACAAATTCATGTAATTTTGAATTCAATTCATATAACGTGTCAATTTAGTTGTTCTAAGGTTTTAAGGTTTTAAGGACTAGTTTCAGCAACATTTTTTAAATATTAATATAAAATTTTAAAAAATTAGTTTGTTTTATTATGTGTAAAAAACTGTGTTAAAGAACGAGCAAAAATTTTTTTTTTCTTTAAATGGCCATTTTTAGGTCTTAAAAAAAAGGAATTAACGTATAACATATACGCTAAGCACAACCCTTTGGAGATTTTATTTAGAAAACTATAAACTATGTTTTGAACAATTATCTTAAAAGCAAGTGCATATACTACCTAGTTAAGAATCAGAGTAGTTAAAAAAGCAAATTTTCAAAAACTTCCACATTTGTCATTGCGAAAAAACGTGCATTAAAAATGAAATTCTACTTTTTTCTCTTAATTTGTAGTTCAAAACATGTGTGCTATAATCATAAACAATCATGAGAAATTGTAGACAATTATTTCAAAAACATGAGATATCGTGTTTAAGGTGACGTAAAATGTGAAAAAATCAGATTTTGATATAAACGTATTTAAAGACTTAAAATTATTAGTCTATTCACTAATATCACATTACACTAAAACTTCTATAACTTAGCAAATATTTGAAGTACAAAAAAAGTAACGTATTTTTAGTACAGGAATTCTAAATTTATAATAAACTTAATTTCGAAAATGTTGCCCAAAATTATGTTTTTGTACTAATCAGATACTTTAAAATGTCAACATTTATAGTACATTTAAGTTTTAAAAATCTGTTAAAAATTTATAGCCATAAAAAAACTATAAAATAAAATGTTTTATTAGTTAATATTTTGATGCCTACCTTGTAAATTACGGTGCAAATTTGAATTCATTAAATCAAAAATATCAAATTTTGAATTCATTTCATCTATAATATTTTTCATAAATCTTACAATGTTTTAAAAAATTTCAATAAATTAAATTGAATTTTAATTAAATTTTAAAAGTTGATTAAAAATTTGCATTAATAAGAATAAATACCTAAGAAAATAAAATATTTGATTAATGTTTTAAAACTAAATTCATAAATCACGATGCAAATTCATCTTATTTAAAATTCTAACGTCTTCGAAGTAAATCTTACAATGCTTCGAAATTTCAACATTTCATATTAAAATTTAATTAAGTTTAAAAAATTCATTACATTAAAATTATTTTGTGAAAAAAGAAACACTCCTTCAAACATTAAACTGATTACCTATTATGATGTATAATTCACCATTATGTGTTTTAATAGTTTATTTAATTTTTTTTAATTATTTGTAAATTAAAAAAATTACTAGCATTTTTATCCCACATAAACTCAATAACTTCAATTATATTGAAATTAATGTGCCCTACCCTCACATATTTACTTCATTCGACGCCCCAGCAAAAGACATGGGCGAAAAGTCCAGTGGGCAGGTTCAACAGGTTTTTTTTTTTTTTTGGTGGGCTTTCTCTGTCCGCCTCGGCGTGCCGGAAATGACGTGGGCCCTCATTTGCACTGCCTCAACGAGGTCGATTCGAACCAAAAAAAGAAATCGTTTGGCCTTGCGAAGGCCACGCAAAAGCGGAATTGCAACAAGCTTGACTGAAATTAAATCCTACTTTTGTTTATAAACTTTTTTTTTAGCGCGTGGCTGCAGTGTTATCAAGGTTTTAATTTTCTTTCTAAAATTTTAATGAGACATTAATATTATTACCTTGATTGATTACTTTTAACAACGAATTTTTTTAAATATTTGCATCACATTTTCATGAAATAAGTTGAATCTATACATAAATATATTATTTTTATCTTTTCTTTGAGCAGCGTCTTTAAATTTATCCTTGTTTACTTGTGAAATGTGTGTTTGTTACAACTCCTGAAAAATGGTTTTGTTACTGTTTCGATTTTTTTACTACTGGTTTCAAATAATTATTGTTTATTTTCATGCACTCACGATTATTGTCTCATATTTTATGGCCTTTTAGAACACATCCCTTTTTGTATACCTTCTGGAAAAACAAGTTCTATTATTTCTTCTGATATTATTTTCACATTCTATTGTAATAAAAAACTAAAACTACTTTACAAATTGCAGCTTTAAGGGGAGTCGGTTGGACATGTATCTATAGTGCTAAAACTTACCTTCTGAGATGTACTTGTTCTAAGAAACTACTTATGATATCGCTTTGAAATTTCTTGGAGATACATATTTGAGATTATATCAATTGACTGTGATAATGTTTTAGAGCTAGCATTAATACTTTTTGAGTTATGAAAGATTTTTGCGCAAAAATGATGAAAGTTAATAAAAAAATTCAGTTCATGTTTTTTTTAAAAAAATTCTGTCTAACTTATGTATTAACAACATAATGTAAAAAATTCTGTCAAAATTATGTGATTATAAGAATAATTATAATTCTTATAATTATTTTTATAATTATAAGAATATATAAGAATTATAATTCTTATAATTATTATTATTATTTCTTCTAAGAACTTGTGCTGTCTTGATTGTTTATGAGTGGCATTTTTCTGGGTAAAAACCTAACAGTTAGTTAGAAATGAAGTAAAGCTATCAAAATAAAATATAAGCTACTTACCAAAACATTTAGTTTTTGTCACTTTTTCTTACACAAAAATGCCAATCTAAAATTTTAGGTACTTTCTTGAAATTTGAATTCACAGTTATTCTGATTGAACTAACTATGCAACAGTCTTTGCAGAAATGTGCAACTAATCGAACACGCATTACATCGTAATTTTTGATCGATCCGATAACCTTACAAAGCAATAAATTGTTCTCCCGGTCAAATGACCGGTTGTGGTGGCAATAGGTATACGACAAGTATTATTCGAAGCAAACAAAATAGAAAAAAAATAGTAATGAATTAATAGTATATAATTGTTAAAAAATGTCATGAAGTCAAATGTGCAAAAACGATAAGATGATAAGCCCATTTTCGATGCAAAAGTTCTTAAACGGTCATTTGACCGGTTATGGTATGTTAAGTGTTAATGTTATTTTAAGTCAATAAAACATAAGTAACTCAATTCTTATAACTAATACATATGCTTGTTTCATTAATTGTTTTTGGACACAATGCGGATGAGGGTGAACAATATTTTTTTCTATACTGTTAAACAGGTTTTTTTTAGTTACGATGTTTTGGTAAGAAACAAACAAAATAAAAAAAACAAACAAAATAGAAAAAACAAACAAAATAGAAAAAAAATAGTAAAGAATTAATAGTACATAATTGTTAAAAAAATGTCATGAAGTCAAATGTGCAAAAACGATAAGATGATAAGCCCATTTTCGATGCAAAAGTTCTTAAACGGTCATTTGACCGCTTATGGTATGTTAAGTGTTAATGTTATTTTAAGTCAATAAAACATAAGTAACTCAATTCTTATAACTAATACATATGCTTGTTTCATTAATTGTTTTTGGACACAATGCGGATGAGGGTGAACAATATTTTTTTCTATACTGTTAAACAGGTTTTTTTTAGTTACGATGTTTTGGTAAGAAACAAACAAAATAAAAAAAACAAACAAAATAGAAAAAACAAACAAAATAGAAAAAAAATAGTAAAGAATTAATAGTACATAATTGTTAAAAAAATGTCATGAAGTCAAATGTGCAAAAACGATAAGATGATAAGCCCATTTTCGATGCAAAAGTTCTTAAACGGTCATTTGACCGCTTATGGTATGTTAAGTGTTAATGTTATTTTAAGTCAATAAAACATAAGTAACTCAATTCTTATAACTAATACATATGCTTGTTTCATTAATTGTTTTTGGACACAATGCGGATGAGGGTGAACAATATTTTTTTCTATACTGTTAAACAGGTTTTTTTTAGTTACGATGCTTTGGTAAGAAACAAACAAAATAAAAAAAACAAACAAAATAGAAAAAACAAACAAAATAGAAAAAAAATAGTAAAGAATTAATAGTACATAATTGTTAAAAAAATGTCATGAAGTCAAATGTGCAAAAACGATAAGATGATAAGCCCATTTTCGATGCAAAAGTTCTTAAACGGTCATTTGACCGCTTATGGTATGTTAAGTGTTAATGTTATTTTAAGTCAATAAAACATAAGTAACTCAATTCTTATAACTAATACATATGCTTGTTTCATTAATTGTTTTTGGACACAATGCGGATGAGGGTGAACAATATTTTTTTCTATACTGTTAAACAGGTTTTTTTTAGTTACGATGTTTTGGTAAGAAACAAACAAAATAAAAAAAACAAACAAAATAGAAAAAACAAACAAAATAGAAAAAAAATAGTAAAGAATTAATAGTACATAATTGTTAAAAAAATGTCATGAAGTCAAATGTGCAAAAACGATAAGATGATAAGCCCATTTTCGATGCAAAAGTTCTTAAACGGTCATTTGACCGCTTATGGTATGTTAAGTGTTAATGTTATTTTAAGTCAATAAAACATAAGTAACTCAATTCTTATAACTAATACATATGCTTGTTTCATTAATTGTTTTTGGACACAATGCGGATGAGGGTGAACAATATTTTTTTCTATACTGTTAAACAGGTTTTTTTTAGTTACGATGTTTTGGTAAGAAACAAACAAAATAAAAAAAACAAACAAAATAGAAAAAACAAACAAAATAGAAAAAAAATAGTAAAGAATTAATAGTACATAATTGTTAAAAAAATGTCATGAAGTCAAATGTGCAAAAACGATAAGATGATAAGCCCATTTTCGATGCAAAAGTTCTTAAACGGTCATTTGACCGCTTATGGTATGTTAAGTGTTAATGTTATTTTAAGTCAATAAAACATAAGTAACTCAATTCTTATAACTAATACATATGCTTGTTTCATTAATTGTTTTTGGACACAATGCGGATGAGGGTGAACAATATTTTTTTCTATACTGTTAAACAGGTTTTTTTTAGTTACGATGTTTTGGTAAGAAACAAACAAAATAAAAAAAACAAACAAAATAGAAAAAACAAACAAAATAGAAAAAAAAATAGTAAAGAATTAATAGTACATAATTGTTAAAAAAATGTCATGAAGTCAAATGTGCAAAAACGATAAGATGATAAGCCCATTTTCGATGCAAAAGTTCTTAAACGGTCATTTGACCGCTTATGGTATGTTAAGTGTTAATGTTATTTTAAGTCAATAAAACATAAGTAACTCAATTCTTATAACTAATACATATGCTTGTTTCATTAATTGTTTTTGGACACAATGCGGATGAGGGTGAACAATATTTTTTTCTATACTGTTAAACAGGTTTTTTTTAGTTACGATGTTTTGGTAAGAAACAAACAAAATAAAAAAAACAAACAAAATAGAAAAAACAAACAAAATAGAAAAAAAAATAGTAAAGAATTAATAGTATATAATTGTTAAAAAAATGTCATGAAGTCAAATGTGCAAAAACGATAAGATGATAAGCCCATTTTCGATGCAAAAGTTCTTAAACGGTCATTTGACCGCTTATGGTATGTTAAGTGTTAATGTTATTTTAAGTCAATAAAACATAAGTCACTCAATTCTTATAACTAATACATATGCTTGTTTCATTAATTGTTTTTGGACACAATGCGGATGAGGGTGAACAATATTTTTTTCTATACTGTTAAACAGGTTTTTTTTAGTTACGATGTTTTGGTAAGAAACAAACAAAATAAAAAAAACAAACAAAATAGAAAAAACAAACAAAATAGAAAAAAAAATAGTAAAGAATTAATAGTATATAATTGTTAAAAAAATGTCATGAAGTCAAATGTGCAAAAACGATAAGATGATAAGCCCATTTTCGATGCAAAAGTTCTTAAACGGTCATTTGACCGCTTATGGTATGTTAAGTGTTAATGTTATTTTAAGTCAATAAAACATAAGTAACTCAATTCTTATAACTAATACATATGCTTGTTTCATTAATTGTTTTTGGACACAATGCGGATGAGGGTGAACAATATTTTTTTCTATACTGTTAAACAGGGTTTTTTTAGTTACGATGTTTTGGTAAGTAAAATAATCCCAGGGCCGTCTTACTAGTATGCAGGATACCCGGGCACAGAAATGTTTTAAACCCTATAACATGTCATACTGTTTAAAATAGAATTAAAAAACTTCACATACATAAAATAAAGCATTTTTAAGGTATGCAATAATTTTAACAAATTTAAACGCACTTTAATTACCCTAAAAATCTCAATCTACATAAACACTCCATTGGAACGTAGAAAAATAGATTTCGGTTGCCTTTTTAAGTTTTCCTGGTGATAAACTATTTTAATTATTGTTGTTTATATGATAATCAATTACTATTTGTAGAAAGAAAAACAAAATACCCACTTCTTTGTACAGTAAAATATATTTATTTTAAAAAATATATAAGGCAATTTTGTTCATTCTTGTTTGTTTTTTTTTTTAATACAATTAATAAAAAGTAAGATTCTCAGGAGCCCTTAGGGCACTACCCAAGTGTGTCCTTGCGTAAAGACGATACTGAACATTCCTCAAAATAAAACATTCACATTGCCCTAACAAATCAATTGGATATGAATTTTTAGTCTTTTCAGATTTTTCACAACATTAACTTTTTTTCAACTCCCATTTCTTGTTTTCAATAATCTTCAGATTACGTTAAGAGCTTTTTCTTTGAAGTATTGGTAAACACAAGCTAGTGGTTGATTGAATTTATTCTGAGTCGTTCGTATACGGAGATTTCATGAATGAGCTGTAGTGGAAGCTCAACAACTTTTTCATTCATGAAGAACGGTCGCATTTAGTTCCGTTAGGTCTGAAAACATGGCCGAGTTTCGTCAAAACACGTGGAGATAAAAAGAAAACAACCGTTACTTTTTTTTTCTCTGAAACTTCCTAAGACAACGACATCAAAACTGTAAGAGGAAATATTTCGTCTTAAAGGAAAAAAAAAACATGAAAGTAAATCTTTTAAACAATTGTGCAATGGTGACTCCATTTTGTCAGGAAAATATATTATTTATAGTTTAATGATTACCGGAATAAATTAACATTGATAATAAATAATTAAATATGTTATAAAAAAAATTTCAAAGCAATCAATCTCCAAGCTCATACTTCAAGCAATATTTGAATCTAATATCTGAAAACAAATAGTTAGTTAAAAGCTTATACTTCGAACAAATTTGAACTTACATAGGCACATAAGCAAATGTAAAGTATCAGAATAAGAGACTAGGACAACGGAACTACAGATATTAAATTAATATTTTGGCTAGATCGAGCAGAGGACCAACTATCGAAAAACAGAAAAATGCAGCTAACTAGTTCGTGGAAGTCAAAATTTAATTCTCAGAAGAATATCTAAAGAGCTATTGCAAGGGAAACCAATATAAGGGAGCAAATATTAAGCCTAGATCGCAACTACACCAGTGGTTTGGAGTTCTAAAAAATTTCAAAACAATCAATTTCCAAGCTTCAAGTGGTAAACGAAGGAAAATTTTTTAGCTTTAACATGAAGCTAACTTCAGAAAACAAATAGTTAGCAAGAAGCTCATATTTCGAACAAATTTGTACTTACATAGGCATATGAGCAAATGTAAAGTATCAGAACAAGATACTAAGACAACAGAGCTACAGACATTTAACTAATAATTTGGCTAGACCGAGCAGAGGACCAACTATCGAAACATAGTAAAAGGCCACTAATTAGTTTCTTGAGTCACAGTTTAATTCTCAGAAAAATATCTGAGGAGCTATTGAGATAAAAACCAATACAATAAGGGAGCAAATCTTATGCCGAGATCGTATCTACATCAATGATTTAGAGTACTAGCAAAATTGGGAAAAATGAAAGTAAAACAGACTTGAACCAAATATCAAGAGTTGGGAAAGAGCACTACGTAACTACAACTGGTTGGAATCAAAAGTTAATTATTAAACCGCTGTATAGTTAATGCAATTGCAATCAAATCAATTCAAGAATTGAAATATCGAGAGTCAAAACAAGGTAAACCAATTAGCCTGATTGTTTAGAGTCCAGAGTTGTAAACTCGTAATTCCATCAAAACAGACAGTTAGCAAAATTGGAAATAATGTGGGTAAAGAACACATAGGACCAAACATCGAGAGTTAGGAAAAAGCTATAAGTAACTAGTTTGTTGGTAACAAAGATTTCTAGGATTATAGAACTAAACGAGTTATAGCACCGATGCAATCAAACCAAATCAGGGGAACAAATATTAAGGACCAAAACTTGAACCTGCAGTTAGTTTAATTGGAGACTAGATTTAAAAATTCGTCCTTCAATCAATGGTTTGGTTTACTAACAAAATTGGAATTGCTGTCGATTAAGCAGCAGACATTGAGCGAATTATGGAGAATCAGAAAATAGTTATGGTGAGTTTGTTAAAATCAAAAGTCAATTAGAGACAATAAAATTGTTTGAATAACATTCTATTGAGCCAAAATGAGAGTAGCAAGTAGGTGGGAGTTATGATCTTAAAAGGTTAGGACTACTAGCGAAGTTGGAAAAATATGGGTAAAGCAGCTATTAGGCCAAACATCCAGTCAGGAAATTATAACACATAACTTGATTGTTAGAGTTATATCGTAATTCTTAAGATTATGTAGCATTTATTAGAACAGTTGTAAGCAAACTTAATCAAGGGAATAAATATAAAGTACCAGAAAACAAAACGATTAGCTAAGTTTATAAGAAATAATTTTCATATCTGTACATGGCTAGAACTAGCTAAGTTGGGAATAATGTGGATGAAGCTGGCCAAAATGCTGAGCAACCAATTAACTCATTAAGTTTGAAAATTCATGTCTCACCCAGTAGAATCTGTATTTAGCAGACTGGAAAGTAAAGTAATTCTAAACATACTAACCATTGAAACACTAATTTGAGACTTTTAGACTTTATTATATTTAAAAAGATTAAATATTTTCATCGTTTAATCATTAATAATTTTAAATTCGGTTATATATTCGATAGTTGAATTTATAGAGTTGGAGCTAAATTTAGCTAAATTTTTTTATATATATATATACTGCTTTAAAACGAAAAATAAAAATAACTGCTACAAACGGTGAAAATGGTTATTAGAGAAACATATTTCTTTATTAACGAATTTAGTTACTTTATTTTGATTTAAAAAGCGTAATGTGAAAAACTATTGCATTTTTTTAAAAAATGCATGTCCATTCCATAATTATATATATTTTTTAAAAAAAATTACCATTTCTCTCTCATTAGCATTTCATTTTAAATAATTTTGGAAAATCCACCGAAATTATTAGTAAATGAGGGATTGATGGATGTAAGTATCATTTCAGATTTCACAAAGGTTAAAAAAAAAATTAAAAAATAATTTAGGAACCCCTGCAGTTCTTCCGCCAAAAAATATTCGCTAGGTTCCGTGGAACCCTGGGGTTCTGCGGAACACCATTTGGCAACCACTACTCACTCTAGATCCTACAGTTAATAGGATTCATTTTGCTTGCAGTCTGATTACACTCTCCAATTTCTATTTTGTAATTTAATTTCGTTTTTATTTTTATTGTTAATCAGAAATTATTTACTAATAATTATGTTAATATTACTTATTTATTATTAATCAGAAACTCCGTTTAATTTTTTTAAATCTTTCATCAGAATAAGAAAAAACATGCGCAGAATTTAAGAACACCAATGTAAAATTATGAAGACTATTTGAATCCGAATATAAAATAAGGAATTACACTGAAAATTACGCAAAATATTAAATAAAATTTTTCAAGTTCCAATCTTATGCATTCCATGTCAATAAAACTGAAAAGAATAAAACCTGAAATGGAGAAATTTACATTTCAAGCAATAAAATAGAATAAAACTTTGTATTCCTAAAAATAGAAAAGAGAGAATTGAAAAATGTATGCATAGAATGTAATGCGATTATAGAACATATAAAAGAAAGTATAAAATTATGTATAATGTACGATTATACAAAAAAAAAATTCAAAATTAAGAAAAATTATTCCTCATTCACACATAAAATGCATTTATTAATAAAAAATTTAAAAAAAAATTTATCTGGAATGGGGAAAATTTACGATCTAAGCAATAAAATAAAATAAAACTTTTTAATCCTACAAATAGAAGCGAAAGAGTTGGAAAAATTTATGCAAAGAATATAATGTGATTATAGAATATATAAAAACGAATATAAAATTATGTATAATTATAAAAAAAAATGCTTGCAAAAGAAAATAATAATAATAATGCTCCCCATTCCCACATAAAATGCATTTAATATTAGCAAATTAAAAAATAACAATTCTGGAACGGAAAATTTTATTTTCCAAGCGATAAAATAAAACTCTTCAACCTTAAAAAGAGGTTCACATTCATAAAAATAGAAACGGAAGAATTGAATTCCATTTTCAGAAATATCTTCGGGGTAGAAAGAATGTTTAAAAACAATGATCGCTTACAGGTTTAAAATTTTCATAGTTCTAACTCTCACGGAGATTAAAATAAAAACAGCATAACCTAGGTAACGGTTACAGTTTGTTTTTATTTCTCAAAAGCCTCATCTCATAATATCGTGTACAGTGGAATGCAAAAATCGCGGTCACTGCCATTTCGTCGAATGTATGCCATTCCACTTTCAATAGAAAAGGTGTCGATCTACGATTACGTCGCGTCTTTGCAATGCGTCGCAGATAAAGATAATGGAATAAAATAAAATTTCTTAGGAAGGGGTTCATCGCGATGGACGTAATAACTTTTCAAATCGAAATTACTTTTTATATATATATTCATATTAGAAATAAAAAATTAAAAAAACTAAAGTTAATCTTCGTACAAATACTAAAAAAGAAAAACATAATTGTGTATTTTCCGAAATAAACTACTTAAGCAAGCAATATTCGCTCTACGACGGTTGTTTTCTGTTCTTAAAATATAACTAAGCTGTAAATTTACATTCCATGTCAAAAAAATACATTACATTTGGCGTTCTAATCATTTGTTGTTGTATAGATATTAAAGATACAAGAGTATTTTGAAAATTAGACAATTTTAGCAAACGATATTTATCAAAGTCAGCTGTTTTCTACAGTTTAAATATGACAAAACGATAAATTGCTTTTAAAATTAAACGCATTAAATTTAACTTACTAATCTCTCTGTGTATCGATACATAAAACTCATATTTTTGAAAAGTGTTTTTAAACATAAACTCGTTTTCTCAGTAACGGTGCAAATAGTCTAATTTACACTATTAGAAATTTTGGAGAGCATTAAAACATGTAACATAATATTGTTCAAATTGGTTGAAACCTTAATATTGTGCTAAGGGGAGTTTCATTGTTATACTTCGATAGAGTAGTTAATTCATTTAGAACTAAAATATAGTTCAACTTGCGTCCTCTATCCAACTGCAAATTTGCACCGTATTGAAGTTAATGGTACTGATATTATGGTTCATCTTTGAAATAATTTTCCTGGGAATATAGACATGGATTTTTTTAAAAAAATTCGATATCGAAAATGATTTGCGCTCCACAGGTGACCTCTTCACGTACCATCTGTTAATACCCTCTGTTCTATTTGAAAAACTCAAAACTTATCTATTTTTGATACATAAATTTAATTTCTGTCCATATCATTTAAAGAAATATTTCATGCAAACAAAATATAAATAAATACATTCGAAATCAATATACTAGCAATAAATATATTCATAAAAAATTCTTATCGAATAAAATATTCTAAAATGTATCAGTTTTAAAATGTTCTAAAAGACGAAAATCAAACAGTTTAGTTTGTTCTATTTTAGAGGATGTAGAATAGTTATTTTGAATCACTTCAATAAAAATGGAAACATTTAATGGCAACCAATGAGTGGTTCAACTCAATAATTCTTTCTACTTCAGTGATTCGGTAATTAAATTTAAGTATATTTCAAGGAAGGTATATACATATAAGGCATCCACCGCCGCAGTGATATACCATTTAAAATCAAACGATTAAAAACTAAAGGCACTATTCCTATACATAATTTGGGCAGTAAAATGCTTAGTTAAAATTGTAAAGGTCGTTGGTTTGATTCGAGCAACATAAAATCTTTATTACTCTTGAAAAAGTACTTAGAAATTTTCTAGTTTTTACATTTTATGCAAAAGTTGACATTTCGTATTAAGCAGTTAAGCGTCATATGAATAAACAGATTATCAAAATAGACATGATTTATAACGTAAAATGAAGTAATAAATTGAGTGAATAAATCGTTTGCTAATACGAGAGTAATTTTAAAAAAAACGGTAGTTTTTTTTTTTTTCCATGGCTCTGATTTTTTTAAATGTTACCCTCAGTACTAAGTACTAAGTAAGGTATAAGAATAAGTATAATACATTTTTCAGAGGATCGTGAATAAGTAGAGTTATATTTTTTTTATTATGTTGAACCAATATAAATCTCAATTATTTTTCTCTCAATATTCTGTCCCTACAATGTGAAAAGTTGGTTTATTATGAAGTCTCAAATACTTCAATTACATTTTTTTTATTTATCCTTTAATACTGCTTGCAATTAACACCGTCTACATCTGGTTCTTTTCAAACAGTATTATCACGTGAAATACTTTAATTTTGAGCAGCTGCGACGATTTCAAATTAACACATAAACTGAAATCGCGTTTGTCGCCATTTATTTGATACTTGTGTATCTATGACCACATAATAAAACGCAGCTCAACTAATATTACAAAATAACACATTTCAGGTATTATGTAAGTGGACTTCAGTTGCATCAAATGTAAAAATATGTTTTTTTTAATACATAACGATTTTTAAGGTCGATTTTTAGGCCTATTTTGACTAAATTATTAAGCTTCAAATTGTTGTTTAGAATGAAAACTTTGTTACTATCTCAAATCAAGCAAGAGCTATATTTTTTTATAAAAAAGAGAAAAGAATAAAAAGGAAGAAAAAAAAAGCATTTACATTATACGCTGACATACCACGGTCCGTCTGCTTAGCTAGGTATCTCAAAACCTGATTTCGCGTTACTTCAAATCTGATATGTTTTAATCTGATAGAATAATTTGTTGAAGTTTTCCATAAATGTTCTACATATAAATTTAGGAAAGGAACACTCAAACTACTCAACATATATATATATATATATATATATATATATATATATATATATATATATATATATATATATATATATATATATATATATATATATATATATATATATATATATATATGAAATTAGCACCAGTTTAATTTCTAAAAATAAATCAAAATCAAAATCCTCTTCAGTAAAGTTATTTTAAAGCGGGGCAGCAATTAAAATATAGCACAGCTTGCAAACTTTTTGTAGCAGGATACAAATAATTAATATTAAGAATTTTTTTAAAAATTAGTTTTCGAAATTTTACTGCTAAATATCAATCCAAATATCTTTTCCGCAAAAAAATTCGCTTTTGGAAAGCTACATTATGTTGTAGAAGGAAATAATAAATGACAGAGTTAGAAAAATTTTTAGCAAAATGTGTGTGTGGTTCCAGTTCCTGTACACTGAAAGCTAGTCTGCTGTCAGTCCCTGAAAGCAGTATGCTAGAAGTCCCGCCAGTCCCTGTAAGCTGGTCCCTGCGCGTATGACAAGGAAGCAGTAGGAATTCTCCTACGAACAGAGCACGGTTTGGAACGAACCGAACGACCGTATGTACTCCAAGGAGAAGTAGTGATCGTATAGAAAGACGAACTATTAAGCATTTAACTTTTTGTGTTATTTATGTGATTGTTAATAGTCCGTATTTATGTAAATTTCTTTTCACTATATGTTTTTGTTGAAGAAGAGTGTCTCTTATTTTCAAAGAAGCCTAACCACTCATACCGTGCCCCCCCAAATATATATATATATATATATATATATATATATATATATATATATATATATATATATATATATATATATATATATATATATATATATATATATATATATATATATATATTTTGAGAGCTAAAAAAATTTTTTTAACTTCTGGTTACTAAATCTATACATCTATACATAATAATAAAAGCGGCTGTGTGTGTGTGTCTGTAATCACAATATATCGCCCCAGAAGCCTCGCCCAGGCACGAAACTCGGCACATAATTGTGTTTTGACATAATGAAGAAGTATTTTTTTTCTTTTTCAAAAAATTGGATTAGTTATTTAGTTATCAGTCATTTTGTAAGTCTATGCTTTTCGTCTGCTTTTTCGTCTTCAAAGAGCCATATTCAAAAAACTATTAAAAAATGCATATACTTTTCCCCACTCTTATAAATGTATGCTAATGCGAACCTTACAATTGAAATATTAATTTTCGACAACTTAAACCAATAATATACGAAGGAATTAATAATTTAATTGTAAAGTTCGCATTAGTTTACATTTATTAAAGTGGAGAAAAGTTTAACTTTTGTATTAAAAATGTGGCAACATATTCGATACGTAAATAGAACGCTTCGCTTTGATATATTTGTCATAATTGTTATAATAAGTTTTTCTTCTTCTTTCCACGCTCTATTTTTTTTCTTAAGCGAAGACGATAATTTTTGTAGCGATATTGTAGTACTTTGTACAACTAAAAATTTTTTTCACAACACTTTAAAAATATTTACTTTATTTTCTTTATATATACAGAGAACAGTCGGCAAAGAATTCGATTAGGTTGAAAAACATTTCGCTAAAAAGGAACGAATTCCAAAAGAAAAAGTAAACAACTTAAAGAATAAAAATGCTGATGCCAGCCAATTTTTTGAAAGTTAACTTAGAAATAACAAACCAAACGATGTTAAATAACAAACCAAACGATGTTAACAAAATGACGTAGAAAGCGCAACTAGATCAAAATTATACAAGCACAACTAGATCAAATTATAATACCTGAGTGCTTGACGTAACAGATATAGAAATAGAATTTGATACCATAAAAAATTATATAGAAATAAAAATTGATACCATAAAAAATTTATTCGTTTTCGTGTTCTTTTCATGTATTTGGCATTTTAGTTTTTTTTCCTTCTTAAGCGTTGTAGCTATATAATTTCAAACATCCTCAAGAGCTATAACACATCTGCAGCAGAACTGGATATGAAGACAAAATTGCAGGACAGGAACACTTTAATTGTCCACTAATCTTCAGATTTCCTGCTATGTTTTAAAAAACTTTATTTGTGAAAACCTTCAGCGTGGCGGACAGCTGGCCGCCTTAGGCGGCTAGTAAATAAATAAAAAAAAACAAATTATTATCATTGAAATCATTATCAGTAGAGACTAATGCAATTTAGGACCATGCACTATAAAAATAAATTACGACTTCTTATCTAAAAACGCTAATCTTTATTTCTTAACTAAAAACTCTAATCTTTAATTTGTTTCATAATGACATAAAATTTCATTCTATGGTTTTTATTGGATTAAACAAAATTGTTAATGCTGTTAGTAAACTACTAGGGATCGTTGGTAAATTTCACATTTTTTTCCCAATATCTTTAACCCCTTCTTCCCTTTTGTCATAGAGTGTCACCCTTTGCAATTCCCCTACCCCCCTTGTCACTCAACAATACATGTACATGTATACCTAGTAGTTCACAAACAAAACGCATGTCACAGATCTCATTTCAAATTTTTTTTTTCAAACTTTTTCTGGGACAAACAATAATTATAAAGAGTTTTGTTCATATTTTAATGAAGAAAAAAATAAATAAAAACCAAATTACATAAAAGTATTTAATCTACACATTTTAACTAGGTTCAATTCTGATAAATGGGCCCAGTTTGATTAAAAGTTAAACATATATTCGATAAATATAGTTTTTAAATTTATATAAACATTCTTATTTGGTGTTTTATTTTATAATATATTTCCAATTCAGTTTCTCCATTCTGCCTATCAACAATATCTGGTTTGTTTACAAACAAGAAAGACGATGTCGCGAGTTGAGTTGCACGCCTTCTTACAGAGATCAGTGTGGCGTTCCTTCCTAGGTCAAATGGAACGACCTAATAGCAGGACAATGCGCTTCAACGATGCGAGCAATATTTGTTTACAAAATGCAGTTCCCATTCCTTGAAGGAAAGCGCAACAGAAACTGCGAGAGATTTCTAAAATGACTATCTTCGACTAATATTTTAAATGTTTGAATAAATGCCATTATAGCTAGAGTGTTAGTTAATTTGAATGATTATCAATTTGATTGAAAATAATACTAACAAAAATTTACATTCATCATTCGTTACAAAAAAAATAGAATTATTTCCTGTATAATTAAATGTATTTAATTTTAAAAATTAACTCGTATATTGCAGAAGAATAATTGCACCACTATAATTAAATTCGAGCTGGCCGAGTGGTTAGCGTGCCTGACTGCGAAGACAATGGCTGCGGGTTCGAATCCCGCTCAGGGCATGGATGTTTCTCTCAGTGTGTTGTTTTCTATTGTGTGATGTATGAATGTGGCCCACCCTGTAAAACAGGTATCTATGGCAGTGTGGCGTGGGTAATGTTGCTCACCTCCGTGACTTAGGTTCACAGGTGCCCACTGGGTAACGTTAAATGAGTAACACTTCCGGCATCTGCCTAGGCGAAGAACGTAAAAAGTTCAGTGCCTGCCGTTATAAAAAAAAATATTAGATTCGATTATGAATCAGTCATTCAATCCTATATTGCGGGGGAAAATAATTATTTTATTATAATTAAATACATTTTATTATAGTAGAATTATTCACTCATATAGTGCTCAAAAAATTTACCACTGCAATCAAATAAATTTATTTGACATAAAAAGCAATATTTGTTCAATCAAAAAAAGACACACTAAAAAAAAGCATAAATTTTATTAAATTCTTTTCACTGATAAAACTTGTGTTTTTCAAAATTAAAATAGAACAATTTCGAGTCTGCAAAGGTAGTATATTTTAGCATCTTAAGACACGGTGGGACAATATAATGCAGGGTGCAATGCGCATCAATAGATGCAGGGATACAATACTTCTGAAAGTTATAGAAAAAATATTCAAATTATGCTGCCATATGTATTTAAATTTTGAGAAAATTAAAACCATTTTTCGTTTCTTGTATCACGGTTAAATTTACTCACATCTTTAAGGTTGTTTATTCATAATAAATTTTTTCAAAAAGTTTAAAAATAAAAGTTTATATTGCACGAAATGTGAAGTTTATTTAAATGCAAAGTGTTCGGATTAAAATGCGCATTTGCATCGAAGCTAGAGTAAAATTTATAGTGAAATTTATTCAAATTGCAGCTGTAATTGATCAAAAATTTTAAATTATTCAATTTTTAGTTAAGTACAAGCGCAGACATTCTATGAACGAAAGTGTATATGGAATTTTTTTTATCTGTAAATTAGGTGTTATAAATCAAGCATTCTATAGCGAGCCTCAAGCTTTTTTTTTTTTTTTTTTTTTAAGAAGCTGGCAACTTCTATCTTGTATATCTGAGTTTATTTTTTTAATCGTTCTTTTCTTTCTTATTTCAACGTTCATATTAAATACTAATTTAAAATAGCTATCACCCTTATTTTGCTAATAATTACAACATTAGGTACTTGCAACTCGATAAGAAGTGAAGTTATTGTACCTAAACAAGTGATTAAATAAATCAGATTTAATTAGATACCCGATCGGCTTCTGAACCGACAAATGCAACGATTTAATTCGTCAATTGAATTTAAAATACGTCGTATCCAATTGAAGTACAAAATGTTTAAAAGTGAAACAAAAAAGTTAAGCAATTTTTGTATCAAAAAATTTATGTAATTAAATTTTGTATTAAAACAATGTCGAAACAAAATATTCTTTACTAATTTTGATGCATCATAATGCATAAGAACGAATACCTGAAATTGAATATTAGAAAAACGATTTCACCATTCTTCAAATCGTTTGTTAAAAAAAAAATAAGTTCGATTTCGCAATTAATATTTTATTAATAAATAATCTAAGATAGTATCTTGCATTAAAAAATGATTTATAGAAATAGAATGGTAAAAATGGTAGAAATAAAATGGTAAAGTTGGTAAAAATTTGAAAGCTGAATTTCATACATTTCTTGAAGAAAACGAAAAAGTAAGCTTGCCTATGATTTAATATTAAAAAAAAAAAATCTAAAATGGGAACAATCGAGGGGGAAAATGCAACTTAAGAAAAGGTTAAAATAAGAAATCTAGAAAAAAGAACTAAAATTATCTGATACTAGTATATTTTTAGATTATATCATATCGATTAAGAAAAATAATTGATAAAAAACGATAAAAATCGTCTGCTTCTCAAACATTTTATAAAAGCTATTTATTTTAAATTACAAATCTCCAATTAAGCCCATTGTATTCTTTTTTCCCAAGAAATCCTTCTACCAGCATTATCAGAGATTCAGTTATGTTTTTTTGAGGAAGAAAAAAATGATGAAAGTATCTTAGGAATTTGTAATTACGGTGGAAGCAATGACCGTAGCCGCAAACAGCAACAACCGAGTTCTAATTCTCATAAAGAAGAGCAGACGATTTCAATTCTGCCATGTTTTTCTTCCTCGAATATTTAACGCCAACCACATCGAAATCAAGCGTTGCGAGCGAAAAACGCGCTGGAATGTTCCCTGACCCCTTTCGTTCTAATGCAAACGATTCTTCCCCTACAGGTGCAAAAACCGCTCCGTTTTCCTGCTTCAGAATTCTTTTTTTAATTTAATTTATGTCTCTCTTTAGCACTTCTTCTAGCGTTTACAAACAAACATCACTCGCGTCTAGACCGTCTGTAGGTGACTGAACTCGGCAAAATCAAAGCAATAAGAAAATAAACAAAATATGTATTTAGGTTTTTTCTTCAGAACCCTAATTTGAAATCTACATTTATGCTTCTGATCTCTTAAGACCTTTATTATAATTGAGTCTTAAAAGATTTTCGTTATAAATCCATTTTAATATAATTAATTGAGAATTCTACATTTATGCTTGCGATGTTATGAGGCCTTAACTGTAATATAGTTTTAAAACAGAAGGTCGTTATAATTACATTTTAAAATTGATTAATGGATGCTCAGTAACTTTAATTTAAAACTATATCTTTCCGTATTTTTAATACTTATCATACGCATACTACGCCAAAACAATTATATTAAAATTTGTGTAAACTTTTTTTCGGTACTTCCTGTTGCTCGCTACCAAGTTTGATGAGAACTTTTTAAACGATACCGTTAGAAATTTTGGTGCTTATTGAATTATAATATATTTACTTCCTGCAGCTCGCTACCAAGTTTGATGAGAATTTTTTAAACGATACCGTTAGACAGTTTGGTGCTTATTGAATCATAATATATTTACTTCCTGTAGCTCGCTGCCAAGTTTGATGAGAACTTTTTAAACGATACCGTTAGAAATTTTGGTGCTTATTGAATTATAATATATTTACTTCCTGCAGCTCGCTACCAAGTTTGATGAGAATTTTTTAAACGATACCGTTAGACAGTTTGGTGCTTATTGAATCATAATATATTTACTTCCTGCAGCTCGCTACCAAGTTTGATGAGAACTTTTTAAACTATACCGTTAGAAAGTTTGGTACTTATTGAATCATAATATCTTTAAAATTCACTGCCGATGCTAAGTTGCACTATTATCGCAATTTTTAAAGTTGATAACACTATACCGTGGCTCAGCTAGTACGAGCTTGCTAGGTTGCAGCAAATATTTATCTTTTTATGGTTCAAGCTACTAATAATTTTTTTATTGATAATAAACTATAATTAAAAATGTAATAGTTATTTAATGAACTTAGTAAATCTACAATAAATTTATCTCATCGATTTGACGCTAATTTAAAGCGAAGGCATATCAGCAAATAATACATAATAAAGCTGGTTGACATTTTTTATCAAGGTGACATAAAATATTTTTTGTACTCTAATAAATAAGACTAGATAGTGTTATTTATATATTGGTCTAAAAATTAAAAAGTTTTCACGCGAATACAAAGATATTTCATTTTTGCTTATGTAGATAACCTTTAACAGATTTTAAATATACTAGCAATTCAAATCTTAGTATTAAAAAAAATCCATATAACTTTTCTACAAAGAATATCTGCTTTTGTAATGCTTTGATTTTTCATGGTAGGAAATAAAATGTAACAGAACTTGTAAAAAAATTTTATATAGCAGTATCCTAAAAATAAAAAGTAAACTTTAATAGCACTTTAATATATATATATATATATATATATTAATCCACATAACTTTTCCGAATCGAAATCTTCTTCAGTAAAGCCATGTTATAGTGGGGCAGCAATTAAAATATAGCACAGCTTGCAAACTTTTTGTAGCAGGATACAAAAAGTAAATATTAAGATTTTTTATTTTATTTTAATTAGTTTTCGAAATTTTACTGCTAAAAATCGATCCAAATAACTTGTCCGTAAAAAAAATTCGCTTTTGGAAATCTGCATTATGTTGTAGTAGCAACGAATAAATGACAGAGCTAGCAAACTATTTTGTAACTTTACACTAAAAACAAACAAAGATCTTTTATTTAATTTACTAGTGTCTCAAATTTTAACTCCTAAACATCAATCCAGATTACTTTTTCACGAAGAAATTCGCATTTATAAATGTTTCCTTCTTGTCAATCTTTTGTTGTAGTAGCAGCAAATAAAAAATGACAGAGCTTGCAAATTTTTTTTTTTTAATATTATACTAATAAATTTCAAGAAACACAAAGAAATTCGCTTTTTTAAAGCCATACTATTAGCAAATAATAAATGGCAGCAAATTAGCAATGGCTTAGCAGCAAATAATAAATAACACAACTTGCAAAATTTTTTGTAACTCGCTTTTCTGGAGCTATGTTATGCGAAACGACAGCATTTAGCTACAGTTTTATAATAAGTCTTATATATTTTTATATAAGTCTTATATAAGTCTTATTTATATAAGTCTTGCAAACTTTTTTTGCTGCAGTATCCTGAAATTAAACTATCATTCTGTAAATCGAACAAGCAATTCAAACTACTAAAATTCAAATTAGATAATTTTTTCCGCAAAAAAATTCACTTTATTGAATGTAAAGCTATGTTATGTTATGGTGCGGCTGCGAATATATAACAGAGCTTGCGAACTTTTTTGTTGTAGTACACTAAGAAACTGAACTTAAATACTATATTTTATTAAATAAACTAGCACTTCAAATTAAACTAATTAAAAATCAATCCAGATAACTTTTCCGCAACGAAATTCGTTTTTGTAAAGCAAGGACAGAGCAAATTAAAAATAATAATCCAACAAGAGAACGTCTAGGGAGTTTCAAACAGCAAATTTTTGGCTCGGTGCCAAAGTCTGAAATCAATGCTTTTGTCATTTAACAAATGGCGGTTTCGTTCTAACTGTGAAAACGGATCATACATGCAGTTCAATTCAGAGAAGCATCTTTATTTACTCATTCCTTTATTCTTCCCCGAAGTTGTGAGAGAAAAAAATATTTGAATAAATTCATTATGTGGGGGGTGGGGGTAGCAAAAGTAGAATAAAATTATTTTATTGAAATATTTTGAAAATAATTAAAGAGAAAACACTTTCCTTCTTTAACTCTGGAATAAATAATTGTAATTTTTGTATTTTTCTTTTGTGTCCATCCTTAACCAATTCTTATAGAAATCAAAACATTTATGAAAATAAATATTTTTCATTCTAAATTTTTTTAAAAAAAAAGTTTTTTTTCCTATAATTTTAAATAAAAAAAACATTATATTTTTCGTTTTTAATAAATAAAAAAAAAAAGTTTTATTCCTATTTTTTTTTTCTTCTTCTTTTTAACTGTAAATAAAAAGCAAAGTTTCTTTAATTGTAAATAAATAAAAAAAGGCTTTTTATTATTGAAAAGTAAAAAGCGTTGTTTTTAAATTGTTAATAAGTAAAATAAAAAAATTTTCTCTTAAATTATTAGAAAACCACACTTTATTGTAAATAAATTATTGTAAATAACAATAAAGAATTTTTTTATTTGAAATTAAAAAAAGGGCTATTTTTCAATTTTTTTTTTAAAAAAAACTTTATTTTAATTGCAAATAAAAAAGCGTTATTTTTTATAATTAGAAAAGTTCGGGAAATAAATTTGCGTCATAAAAATAAAATTTCTAAACAATTATGTAACATTTATTATTGTTCCTGCAAATTAGTTGTTTGTGGGCTAAAGTTCAATCGTGCAATTAATTTGAATTTCTAACATCTCCCCATTTCTTTTTTTTTATTTAAGGTGTAAATTTTAAAAAAGCTAATATATTTTTAATAAAATAATTTTTAAGTTATGTTCAGAAAGAAATTTTTAAAGAGAAAAGATGTTAAAGTAATAATGAATACTGGAGGATTAATTAATTCAATATGCAAGCCTGATAACTAAAAATTACTCCTTTGGAAGTAAATCATAGGAGTTAATTTTTATGTCGAAATAATTTCCTTTCAAATTTTACCAATTAATAAAAGGAAACGAATGTAAAATACTAAATGATAAATATATTATGTTTACCTTAATTTAAAACAGTTTCTACGAAATTATAATAGTCAATCGTTAATAATTGAAGAAATTCTGGAAATACTGGACGGAAAATAATCTCAGGCGAAGAAATGAATAAAAAATAAAGTTCGCAAACTTTACTAGGTTAGGAAACGTTAAATTTTTTTCCAAGGAAACGTAGCAGAAATGTAATAAAAAAATGTAATTTGCTGCTAAAAATTATAACCATAATGAACCATTGTTAAAAAAATATTATTCTAATTATATTCCTTAAAATTTTGCTAAAAATGCTATAGTATGCAATAAATCAGTTGATGGAACAATCTTACCGAATTTTGATTTTATTTTTTATTACTTTTGCACGAGTACCGAATATTAACGATTACCCACACTTTCAATTAAATTTCTAAAATTCATCAAAAATCTAATTTTCGGTGAAACATATTAAAGACCGAAATTTAAATGAATTTTTTTCACCATAATTAAAACGGAGAAATAATTTTAAGGTAACTCAACATTTTTCTAGAAATTCCGTAAAAAAATTAAACAACATATTAAAAATAAAACTTTGGTATTTAATGTTTAGAAAACAATAAACCCTTTTTTTTTTAATATTTAACTGAATGTAACACAATATATTATCAACGTCGCCCAAATCCTACAGACCAATTTGTTTGTTTTGTAAAAGCATCCCACACAGCCAACGACCACGCATCAAAAACGAAACTAAGAGACTGAACTGAAACATCAGGTTCAGAAACCAAACACTACTCTGTTGAGTTTTCCCCAGTGTCAAAGCGCCTACGATTTGCGACACAGACTGGCGCTCACGCTTCGAATCTGATTGGTCTGGATTTCGGGGAAAATCATTGGCTATTCGCTCTTCATTGGTCCATTCCGTTAGTATGCAATGTTATGGGAAAAAGTCGGGCCGCTTTACTGAACTTTCTCTTTTGAATCCATCCGCGAGTTTTTAAAATATAGTTCTATTAATTTAGTATTTTTTTAAGTTTAAAATCTAAATTTATTCAAGAATAATAACAAAACATAAATTTCATTTCACATTATGAGATTTATTAAATTTTTGACTTTATTAAAAGTGTTTAATGGTTGATGAAAAGGATTTTGCAGCAACCTCTTAGCTCCGCCCCTCTGTCGCGGAAATATACGAATTGCGGGAAACTTTACTGTTCGATCAACGTTCACATTTAGCAAAACGTAGTAGGTCGTCGTTGTGGAAAGTCAGAACCTCGGTTATTTATATTTTGTGTTCGAGTTTGACTTTTCGCGCCATTCTACAGATAGTGTTTACTTTCTCACAGAGCCTTTGCGGATACTAGCGAGGAAATGCCTACTTTTAATATGTTTACATCGCCTTCTAATACTACCTCAGGTATAATAACTATGGATTACTTCGTTTTTTGGATTAATTTGTGTTGATAAATTTGAAGAACCACAAGGATTATAATTTTTTTAAAAACTAATGGAATGTTTTTATTTTACAGTACGAGAGAAAGACTCCTTTGAGAAAAATTACATTGTTGGTCCAATCCTTGGAAAAGGAGGATTCGGAACTGTTTATGCTGGAACCAGAGTTAGAGATAATATTCCAGTAAGTAGAATTTTTTTATTTCTATGATTAGAACAGAAAAAGAAATTAATTTTATGTCTAAAGTAATATTTAATTCGTCTACAAGTTTTTGTTAATTTTACCAACTTAATCATATCTGCAATAATTTTTCATATTTTAAAAATTATTATTTCTCCTTTATTTTAAGAACTTGTAACGTAAATTTAACTAAATAGTAATGTTCTTAAATTTTATTAAATTTAAATACATGTAAGAATATGTTTCATGTGTTATTTCAGTGAATTAAAACCGATCCTTGTTTTAAAAAATAAATTAATGTTAGATGCCCGACTTTTTTTCTTTCGATTTAAGTTTTATTAATAGTAATTGATTATTTACTTGTAAATTTGATCTTATGTGTTCCTAATATTGTGTTTACATTACAGGTTGCCATCAAACACGTTGCAAAGACCAAAGTCACAGATTGGGGTCAATTAAATGGTCATAGGATTCCATTAGAAATTTGCCTTTTACGTAAAGTGAATCACGTCAAGGGAGTTGTTAAATTATTGGATTACTTCGAACGCCCTGATTCATTTATCATTGTAATGGAAAGACCAGATGCCGTGAAAGATCTTTTTGATTACATCACAGAGAAAGGATTTCTTGAAGAAAAATTATCTCGTGTGTTTTTCCATCAAGTTGTTGAATCAATTATTGACTGTCATAAAGCTGGTGTGATTCATCGTGATATTAAGGATGAAAATATCCTTGTGGATTTAAAGAACTTGAACTTGAGATTAATAGACTTTGGGTCTGGTGCATATCTTCAGGATACCATGTACTCCGATTTTGATGGTGAGTTTCATTTAATTTATGCGATATTCTATACATCATATGTCAAAATAGTAAATTTGTTTAGTACTTAAAATATTTATTTATAATGCAACTACTCTTTGGTTTAAAATTATTATTTTATTATGTCTTGTAGTTTTAGAATTTGGTTGTTGATTTATAAGATATCGTCTGATAATAATTCTTTTTAAATGTAGGTAGAAAATTTAAATTAATATTTGATTGAATTGTTTTAAAAATATTTAAGTTGATTGTTTTGCAGAGTATATATAAAAAGAAGGGGGGAAATAAAATTAAAAGAACTAGATGTCTGGCGCCATTTGGTTATATTTTTAGAACCATCCTAAATTCTGGAGGATACATTTTCACTTCCTGTTCTCGCAGGATTTTATTGTTATTTATTCGGTTTTTATAAATTAATAATTTTTTATATTTATCTGTGATCTTAAGAAATATTGCGGATATTTATTTTGAAATTAGTAAATGTGTTCGAAGATTTGATTTTACTATTTTCCCTCACTCTTAATTGTGCGCAAGCGCAGAAAGTATAAAATGTCTAGTTGTTAGCAGCAGACGCGAAATCTTTTGGCATGGTGCCA